>NC_059295.1:42285281-42287781 GCF_017591435.1 Portunus trituberculatus
AGAGAACATTTGAAACATTTGAAACATTTATTTATAGCAATTAGCTATATAAACATACAAATATGTATTTGCTTTCATGTAAAAATATATACTGTAGGTACATATATAGCTAAAGCTAGCCTATATAAAGCATAGCTTTTTAGGCATGAAAAAAATATCCTTAAAAATATTAAACAATCTGGCTGGGGCAACAATATCTATTACTGTAATGATGACATTATTATAACTATATATAATATCCTAGTATTAGATTCATATATTACACAAAAGATAATTAAGATTCGTTTATTACTTAAGACAATAAAAAGAATGGATGACTATTCATAGGAGGTGTACAATTTGTTCATGTATACAGACATACAGACATTCCAATTTTACATATAAATACAATATATGAGCAGACATACACATGTTAAGATATATATACTAACTAATAATTTCATATACATAATTCATTTGTAGGATAGTTTAGCTTTACAAACATGTTGGATCTCAGCTAGTATTTGGGAGTTAGTTAATATGTCATTATGATATTGTGTTTCAATCGGCTTTTGAATGTGTTGAGGGAAGGAGCGTCTTGAATTTCTTTGGGAATAGTATTCCAAGTTACAGGACCCAAATAAGTTGTTGAATGTTGAAATTTTGATAAACGATGAATAGGAAAGCTAAGGTTGTTGCGGTGACGGGTAGTATAATTATGAGATGGGAGGAGGTCACGCATTTCATTCTTATTCTTATACATAAGTTTACCTATTTCCATTTTTGTTATATCATCCAGTTTCAAGATTTTTGTTTCTTTGAATAGTGAATTAGAGAGAGAGAGAGAGAGAGAGAGAGAGAGAGAGAGAGAGAGAGAGAGAGAGAGATCAATTTGAGCAAGGCAAATGATACGTCAACCGTCATCTCTTCCGCAGCATTATTTAGTTATTCATGCAAGCCGCCATGGTGTTTGCTAAATTGTCTACGTATTATCTATCAGCTCTGGGTAAAACGCGACCTGACTCTTTCACCCCCTCATAGTGACACTGTCTACAATGGCTTGTCGGTCTGGAGACGTTTCATAGCTTCCGCCACCAAGCCTCCATCATGACAACTGCGTGAGCTGAGCGTCTTATCTCCAGGATGTTCTTCACGCTTTATTAGAAATTACTTAATCTATTTTTTGTTTAATGGTGCTTCGTAATTGGAATGATATTTTCACAACATTTTTTTCCATCGTCAATGTAACAATTAAACAAACAAAGAAAAACATGAGAATTCATTAAATTGACTCTGTTACCTTTTTAAGATGTTTTCGTGAGAGCCCAGAGAGTTTCAAAGTACGTTCCCTGAATGAAGACCTTTCCTACACAACATCCTATTTGAATGAACCGCAGAATAACTCTGGCTTATCGAGTTGACTGCTGGCCTCTATAGAGGCCAGCAGTCAACTCGAGCAATAGTGGGACCAGCGACCGACCAGTGACTAATAATCACACCCGGCGCTCGTAACTCGCCGCGGTCGTCAAAGATTTTGTAGCCTTTTATGAGGATAGGACGGTACTTTCCTGCAGCCTGGGACACTGTTCTCATCCTCTTTAGCGCTTTATATCACTCAGGTTCGTCTTTGACCTTACGGTTGGTACTTGTACAGCTTCTTTTCTAGTTACTTATATTTATTTTTCTAAGGGGTCTGGTGGATGTTGGTAGAGTTTTCAAGAACACTTTCCTGATTTTAAGTATAGCTTAATAAGGATTCATCTTCATTTAAGAGGAAAACTTCCGTGAGTCTTCGAAATGAGTCCGTGCGAGAAAGCAAAGCGTTTTAAAATTTACTGTCATAAATCACGCATTTGTATCAACACTCCACGGAATTCGGACTCATTTCTTTTACTCTCTGTCGGTCAGTATTCCTTTCTTAAGATTTCTTCTTTTCTTCTTTTTTCCCGTATTCTCCCCAGCTTTGATTGAACATAAATCAAGCTTTTCTCACATCGCGGCTACATTGTTTATTTCATTATTTTCGTTCCCCTTTCTGAATTGCAACTTTTTAATCCATTCACATTTCCGTGAAAAAAAAAAAAAAAAATCGAAGACTAGATATGTTTTGAGTCATTATTGAACGTGATGAGGGGTGGTGCGCTTACTCTGGCACAGTACTGGAAACTCCCTTGTGATTATATCAGAATCAGATCTCTCTCAAAAACTATTTAGGGGAAGGTGGGGTAAGACGGATCCATGGGGTGAGACGGAACCCCCATCTAAATCCAAGCAGAAAGGGAGAGTTTCAAAAATTTACTCTTGGATGTCCTTTACGTCTCCCAACAACGACATCATCATTACCAGTAGGCACGCTAAATTCCCCTTCCGCTTCACAGGGAAATATTTGTCATTTTATGCAGTGCTGATGTTATACGCACAAGGTAAGACACTGCTTGTTTTATATTGAAATAGTTGTTATAATGATTTAGTACTTATGTTATACATGCCTATGAGTGTATGCATGATATATAGATGCCAT
>NC_059295.1:42292781-42300281 GCF_017591435.1 Portunus trituberculatus
TCACCCAACCAGCCTTTCCTATTACAGAGCGAGCTCAGAGTTCATAGACCGATCTTCGGGTAGGACTGAGACCACAACACACTCCACACACCGGGAAAGCGAGGCCACAACCCCTCGAGTTACATCCCGTACCTATTTACTGCTAGGTGAACAGGGGCTACACATTAAGAGGCTTGCTCATTTGCCTCACCGCTTTCCGGGATTCGAACCCGGACCCTCTCGATTGTGAGCCGAGAGTGCTAACCACTATACTACTCGGTGTGTAATTCACCTCGGTCGTCTGCTGGTCACCCAGCCAGCCTTTGCCATTACGAGTGTGTGTGTGTGTGTGTGTGTGTGTGTGTGTGTGTGTGTGTGTGTGTGTGTGTGTGTGTGTGTGTGTGGAATGGGAAAGTAATAGAGCATGTGTCGTGGTAGGGGGGGAGGCGTTTGTTAGGGCTGTGACGAGGAAGGGAAGGAAGGGGTGAGGTGGTCTGTGCAGGGGAGGTGGGAGGGGGGGGAAAGAAAGGAACGTGTGTATGGGGAAGTGAGGGTTGATGGTGTGTGTGCAGAGGGGAAGTGGGGAGGGAGGGAGATAGTGGGGGTCAGTCCGTGAAAGGCCTTTTAACAGCCGTAATTTAAGTCGAAAGGAAAAATAAAGGAAGCGTAATTATTCCCTTGATCTTTTGTGTGTGTGTGTGTGTGTGTGTGTGTGTGTGTGTGTGTGTGTGTGTGTGTGTGTGTGTGTGTGTGTGTGTGTGTGTGTGTGTGTGTGTGTGTGTGTGTGTGTGTGTGTGTTTACCTAGTTGTATATTACAAGGTTCGAGTGGTACTCATAATGACCTGTCTCCATATCTAAGTTTGTCCAACTTTTTCTTAAAATTGTGCACACTTTCTGCTGTTACATTCTCTTCACTCAAGCTGTTCCAGATGTCCACCGTACTCTGTGGAAAGCTAAAAAAAAATTTAATGTTTCTCAAACATTGACTTTTCATGATCTTAATGTGTCCCATTGTCCGTCTATCTCCATCTTCAGTCAGTGATACCAGCAGGTCTTGTCTGTTTATCTTTTCCATTCGGTTTACCATTTTTGTGATTAGATCCGTCTCTCCCGTCTATCTTTCAAAGTTGGTAGTTCCATTTCCTTCAGCCTTTCTTCATAGGGAAGATCCTTTATTTGTGGCACCATCTTTGTAGCTGTGTTTTGGAGTCTTTTGTAGTTTCCTGATATCCTTTTGCGTGTATAGTGACTACACCACTGCTGCATATTCGACTCAAAGCCTTATCATCGTGGTTATGATCTTTTCATCATACTTTTATTCATATCATTAATTGTAACCCTGATTTCTGTTACTGTCCTGTATGTTGAAGCAAATAACCTATTTATGTGTCTTTCTGGAGTCATGGTGTCTTGTGTAACCACTCTCAGGTCTTTCTCTTTCTTCCTCTTCATTATAATCTCTTCTCCCATTTTGTATTCCCACGTAGGTCTCCTATTACTTTTAACCATTTCCATCACATGACATTTCTTGGTATCAAATTTTAATTTCCTCCTTTGGCTCCATCCCAATATTTAATCAACATCTCTCTGCAATTCCATACGATCCTCATTGTTCTTTATTACTTTCAAGAGTTTTGCATCGTTTGCAAACAAATGTATGTAGCTACTCAAGCTCTCTTGTTAACCATTGATATATATTTGAAACATGATTGTGCCAGATATGAACCCTGTGGTACGCCACTTGATATTGTGCTCCAACTTGATGGGGTGTCTTTAATCACTGTCCTAATTTCTTTTCACGTAAAGTAGTCCTTCATCCAGCTTAAGATACTTCCCTGTACTACTCTTAAGTGTTTTATTATCCATAAGAATCTTTTATGTGGTACTCTGTCAAAACCCTTTTTTGATATCTAAATACACTGCGTTGACCCATCCATCCCTTGTACTTCATCTATTATTCCTGTATAGAAACTTAGTAAATTTGCTATACAAGATCTTCCTTTCCTATCTCCAAATTGGGAGTTATTTATGATTTCATTTTCCTCCTGATATTCCACCCATTTTTTTTTTTTATCACAATATCACAAATCTTTCCTACATTATTAGTCAATGACACTGGCCTATAGTTTAGAGACTCGGTCATTTTCTCTCCTTTGTAAATCGGGACTATATTTGCTCTTTTTCATTCGCTTGGTATTTTCCCTTCTATCAAAAAGTTGTTGATCACATCCCAACTTGTTTATACCAGCTGTTCTCTACATTCTCTCAGAGTCCATTCTCACACTTCATCTGGTCCCATTGCATTTCTGACATCAACTTTTTCTAACAATTTGCTAATTTCCTGTTTATGCACCATAACGTTTCGTAACCCTTTCTGCGCCACTTCGTCATTTGGTTCTATGAAATCTCACTCTAAATTAGATACTGATTCATAAGTTCATTAATTTTTTCCGTTGTTTCATAATACCCTATTTCCGTTAATTAACTTAGTAATTGTCACTCCGTTCGTCATCTTTCCATTTACATACTTGTAAAATTAGCTTGGGTTCATCTTCACATCTCTCTTTACTACATCCCATTCAAACTTTCGATCCTCCTCTCTTCTTATTCTAATATATTAATTTCATGCTTCATTATATTGCTTCCTATATTCTTCATTTCGCTGCTTCCCTTATTTCTTCCAAGCTGCTTCCTTTCCCGTCTTTTTAGCTTTTGCATTTGTGGCATTATACCATGTGTGTTTGCTTTCTTCTACTTTGTATTTGAGAACTTACCTAATTACCCTTTCATTGTATTTATCTAGGAATATCATACTTTTCTTGGAGTCTTGCCTTGCATGGCTTCTTTCAAATTAATACTACCAAAGTAATTTCTTAATCATCCGAAATTTGCCTTGACATTATTGAATCTTCTTTTTTAGTGTTCCCCCTTACATTTCAAAATTTCCTGATCCTCTAATACGACTTCTAGAACCACATGATCACTTTTTCCCATCGGGCTATGATATTTGATGGTTGGATAAGGCTCTTGTTTTTTCGTGAATATTACATCAAGCACAGATGGTTCCTCTTTTCCTTTATACCTTGTACAGTCCATCATCCCTTGGTCCATTGTGTTTATCATTGCCAGTTATAGCACTTCCTCCTCCCCATCATCCAGCATAACTATTTACTTCCATTTCTTCACAATTTAGATGTTTGCAGTTAAGATCCCCCACAACTAGTACTTTTCTGTCCTTTCTTAATATATTGTCCACGCCCTTTATCACTTCATTCTGTATTTCCTTGTTCACCTCAAGCCTCCACGTATTAGTCTTCGGTGGTACGTATGTTACTATGATACTCCTCCCTCCTTTCCCTTCCACTGATCTTAATTGTTATACTTGAAACCTCAGCCAGTCCATCACCATATTTTTCTTCTTCCACACACACACACACACACACACACACACACACACACACACACACACACACACACACACACACACACACACACACACACACACACACACACACACACACACACACACATTTTGAATATTGTCACTCTGTGTGGATCAGCACTCAGTAGATAGAGCACAGATGAAATTTCACACACACACACACACACACACACACACACACACACACACACACACACACACACACACGAGTGTACATACTTTTAAAGTAAGATTGGATAAGTGTAGATATGGAGACGGGGCCACACGAGCATAAAGCCCAGGCCCTGTAAAACTACAACTAGGTAAATACAACTAGGTAAATACAACACACACACACACACACACACACACACACACACACACACACACACACACACACACACACATATATATATATATATATATATATATATATATATATATATATATATATATATATATATATATATATATATATATATATATATATATATATATATATATATATATATATATATATATATATATATATATATATATATATATATATATATATATATATATATATATATATATATATATATATATATATATATATATATATATATATATATATATATATATATATATATATATATATATATATATATATATATATATATATATATATATATATATATATATATATATATATATGTGTGTGTGTGTGTGTGTGTGTGTGTGTGTGTGTGTGTGTGTGTGTGTGTGTGTGTGTGTGTGTATGATTTTATTCTATTTTTTATATAGTAATGACGTAAAGAATCTTGCAATGTCTTACAATGCAAACAGTTTGAATACACCAGCAATTGTTTTCAGAAGAATACTGATAAAATTCGATGATGATGTGGGTGGTGGTGATGGTGATGACAGGTGGTGATGGTGATGGCGACGGTGAAGGTGAGATGGGTGTTAATTGGGAGTTGACACTGAACAGTCGCCGCAGCACCGTGTCTGCGGCACAGGTCGTCTCTCTCCGTAGTATGAGTAATAAGGGCGGCGGCAGGCTGGCAGGGCGGCGTGGTGACGAGTGGTGGGCGAGGCGAAGGTTGAAGAGGTGGCGTTGGTGGTAGTGTTGGTGACAGTGATAGGAAGGGCTTTGGAGTCATTTTAAAGACAATGTGGCGGGGTGGTGTTGTGAATGTATTGGTGGTGTGCGGTGGAGAGGATCTCTAGTGGTAGTGGTGGTGGTGGCAGTGGCAGGGGTGAAAGCACTCTTATACCAGTATTCATCTTTAGTACCACCGCCAGCTGACTCTCCCCCCCATCCTCCCTCTCCTCCCTCATACTATACCCAACCCGCATAATTCTCTCTCTCTCTCTCTCTCTCTCTCTCTCTCTCTCTCTCTCTCTCTCTCTCTCTCTCTCTCTCTCTCTCTCTCTCTCTCTCTCTCTCTCTCTCTCTCTCTCTCTCTCCGTGTATGTGTGTGTGTGTGTGTGTGTGTGTGTGTGTGTGTGTGTGTGTGTGTGTGTGTGTGTGTGTGTGTGTGTGTGTGTGTGTGCGCGTGTGTGCGCCAGTTAGCGCCCTCCTAATACTCCCTCTCCCATCACTGTCAGCACATGTGTTGTCATTATACATATAATTTTTTCCATCGTTGATAATAACGAATATTTTGGTTCATTATCTTTAATGGCAACCAATCGCTGGGCGGTGGTAAGCGATTATCATTTGCTCATACACACACACACACACACACACACACACACACACACACACACACACACACACACACACACACACACACACACACACACACACTTCATTCCACAGATTTACCATTTCTCCTCCTTCATCTTCCTCCTCCTCCTCCTCCTCCTCCTCCTCCTCCTCCTCCTCCTCCTCCTCCTCCTCCTCCTCCTCCTCCTCCTTCCTCCATCTCTCATTAATACCGCACAGCTTCTAGTAATTGCATATTATTTTAGATCACCATCATCCCATGTGTGGCGTTTCACTTCTCAGCGAGGGTGATCTCCTGGCGGAGGTCAGTGAAGCAAGTCAGTAGTGGTGCGGCCTGGCTCCGGACAGCGGCCAGGGGAAGGAACAGGCATGAGGTACGCCGAGGAAGAGAAGGACAAAGAGGAAGGGAAGAAAAAGAGGCAGCTGATTATTTTCCTCTCAGTGGTAAGTGATGTTTCTTTGGTCATGTGTTGGCTGGTTATCTCCTCACTTTGCCATTGCAGCGCCTTCTCTTTGTAAATAAATGAATCAGTCCATACTTTGTTTACATCCACGCTATACACATGCACTTCTCAATACAAGACCAATAGACATTCATACTTTTCTACAATCAACAACACCTTTTTTGTCTATAGTGTATAGCTGGTCCTGTCCTTTTCGATAATATATTAGTTTAGATTGGTGTACTTTAATCCAACACTCTTATTAGGAGGCAAAGAGTGTACTGCTGCTATTTGAAATCCCTCGTATTCTTTTGTAATCATTTTGTTTTCTTGTTTTTTTTTGGATTCGTGGTGAGTCTGGGTGAGTGTGCCTCTTCTCCTCTCCTCTGTTTATTCGTTTATTTATTGTGTTACTTGTGGCGGCATCACACTCTTCTCTTTCTCTAAGGTTACTTCTAAAAATGAAACCCTCTTGGACTGCACGTTCCGCTGATGTATGTACTGTGGAGAACCACTGTAATAGATAACTGGTCTCAATCCCTCCCTCCCTCCTCTCTCTCTCTCTCTCTCTCTCTCTCTCTCTCTCTCTCTCTCTCTCTCTCTCTCTCTCTCTCTAAAACATTCAGGATCGTTATCTACAAAGTGACACCCGAAAATAATGCCAACAATGTATTTAGCTGGACCATTTAATCTCTCTTTCTCTCTCTCTCTCTCTCTCTCTCTCTCTCTCTCTCTCTCTCTCTCTCTCTCACACACACACACACACACACACACACACACACACACACACACACACACACACACACACACACACACACACACACACACACACACACACACACACACGAGCACGCGCTAACAGTAACCTGCAAAAAAAACAGTAACCTTTAGGGACGGGCAGGTGTTGGTGGTGGTAGTGACAAGGAGTGTGGTGGAGAGGAGTGGAGACTGGAGGAGGCTGGGAGAAGAGGGAGGGGAGAGGTGAGAGAGGAAAGAGGAGGAGGGGGAGAGAAGCAAGGGGGAGAAAGGCAAGGGGGGAAGAAAGAGAAAGAGAGAGAGAGAGAGAGAGAGAGAGAGAGAGAGAGAGAGAGAGAGAGAGAGAGAGAGAGAGAGAGAGAGTCAACCCTACTTCACTTTCTTTAACCTTCAGCTGCGGCCTTCACCTCACCTCGTACCGTGACCTCCGTGCTCCTGCTGGCCCAGTGAACAGTGCCAGTGAATAGAGCCAGATCATGGGCAGCAGGAATATATCAGTCGGGTCAGTCGGGTCAGTTTTTACGCATTACGATTTTTCTCTCCTTGACAGCAATAGTGGTCTGAGGATATAGGAGCGGGTACAGCATCGGTTTCTGGTGAATTATAGACCGTTCCTGCATCAGTCACGCTGTGTCGAGTCTTCTCTTCGCCTGCCAGAACACTATACACAGCCGGGCAGTTATCAGGTGAGTGAAATGGTCAATCACTTATCGGATCAATAGTGTGCAAAGTTGGTAGGTCAGGAGATGGTCACCCAGCTTATCTGTGAGTGAGTGAGTCATGGAGGCATTTAATTTCAGTCAACAGTTCAGGGGAAAAAAAATTGAGTTTTTATTATTTTAAGAAATCTTTTTCAATATTTCATGTTTTTCTTTATCCTGGATATATTTTTAGGGAAATGAGTTGACTGTATCTATTTGAAATTATATTGATATGTTTTATTCCCAGTGTACAGTTCTGCATGACTCATGGAGTGATGACAAAAGTACAAATCACTCTTATATCCAGTATAGTAGTAAATTTCCGGTGGTCAAGTAAATGGAGAGTGTACTGTAACGGCAAAAGAATGTACTGATGCTGCAACATGAACGGTACTGCACGTCCTACTGTTCATCCTTGACCAGAGAGAGAGGAAAATGTTCAAACCCAACCACTCCCCAGTGAATGATGAGCTGTGATCATCCCT
>NC_059295.1:42305281-42320281 GCF_017591435.1 Portunus trituberculatus
CACACACACACACACACACACACACACACACACACACACAACGCGTAGTGTACTGATTAGCACGCTCGGCTCACAGCCGAGAGGGTTCGGGTTCGAGTCCCGGGAAGCGGCGAGGCAAATGTGCAAGCTTCTTGATGTGTAGCCCCTGATTACCTAGCAGCAAGTAGGTACGGGATGTAACTCGAAGGGTTGTGGCCTCGCTTTCCTGATGTGTGAGGTGTGTGTTGTGGTCTCAGCCCTACCCGAAGATCGGTCTATGACAGTGGTTCCCAACCAGGGGTCCATGGAAGAATTTCAAGGGATCCATAGAGATTCTATTTATTTTTAAATCTATTATACTGTAATTAGGAGACATGCGGCTCAGAATGAAATTCATACTACTGTACACAATCCTTAAAACTGAATGCTTAAATGCTAGAATTGCTCTACATTAGTTAACGGTATCAGGGATGTTAAACTCACGGCCCACGTGACAAATTTCGCCCTTGGGATGGTCATGAGTGGCCCGCTTAACCTATTTCGTTGTAGGGGTCCGCAAGCGAAAAAGTGATTGGAAAAGGAGGAACGGGACAAAAAAGGTTGGGAACCACTGGCCTAATGAGCTCTGAGCTCGCTCCGTAATGAGTAACCAGCAGACGCCCGCGGTGAATTACACACACACACACACACACACACACACACACACACACACACACACACACACACGGTAGCTCAGTGGTTAGAGCGCTGGCTTCACAAGCCAGAGGACCGGGGTTCGATTCCCCGGCCGGGTGGAGATATTTGGGTGTGTCTCCTTTCACGTGAAGCCCCTGTTCACCTAGCAGTGAGTAGGTACGGGATGTAAATCGAGGAGTTGTGACCTTGTTATCCCGGTGTGTGGTGTATGCCTGGTCTCAGACCTATCCGAAGATCGGAAATAATGAGCTCTGAGCTCGTTCCGTAGGGTAACGTCTGGCTGTCTCGTCAGAGACTGCAGCAGATCAAACAGTGAAACACACACACACGCCCGGTAGCTCTGTGGTTAGAGCGCTGGCTTCACAAGCCAGAAGACCGGTGTTCGATTCCCCGGCCGGGTGGAGATATTTGGGTGTGTCTCCTTTCACGTGTAGCCCCTGTTCACCTAGCAGTGAGTAGGTACGGGATGTAAATCGAGGAGTTGTGACCTTGTTATCCCAGTGTGTGGTGTGTGCCTGGTCTCAGACCTATCCGAAGATCGGAAATAATGAGCTCTGAGCTCGTTCCGTAGGGCAACATCTGGCTGTCTCGTCAGAGACTGCAGCAGATCAAACAGTGAAACACACACACACGCCCGGTAGCTCTGTGGTTATAGTGCTGGCTTCACAAGCCAGAGGACCGGGGTTCGATTCCCCGGACGGGTGGAGATATTTGGATGTGTCTCCTTTCACGTGTAGCCCCTGTTCACCTAGCAGTGAGTAGGTACGGGATGTAAATCGAGGAGTTGTGACCTTGTTGTCCCGGTGTGTGGTGTGTGCCTGGTCTCAGGTCTATCCGAAGATCGGAAATAATGAGCTCTGAGCTCGCTCCGTAGGGTAACGTCTGGCTGTCTCCTCAGAGACTGCAACAGATCAAACACAAATATGCTGGAGTGCGCGCGTACAAATAACCAGTATCTACCAAACAGCTACAAGACGTTTGGTATAGAGATACAAATTTTGTCTAAGATTTGTCTTTTTTTTTTTTCGGTGGATATTAAAATGAATTGATTGTGATGGAACTGTGGATGCGCAGAGTTTTTCCTGAAGGAATTTGTGGAATACGAAGGAAGGATTACAAAAAGGATTATACAAAGAACACAGTGTTTGCTATTGTCGTTGTAATAGTAGTAGCACTAATAGTAGTATTAATAGTAGTAGTAGTAGTAGTAGTAACAGATGAAGTAGCAGTAGTAGTAGTAGTAGTAACAGATGCAGTAGCAGTAGTAGTAGTAGTAGTAGTAGTAGTAGTAGTAGTAGTAGTAGTAGTAGTAGTAGTAGTAGTAGTAGCAATAGTGGTGGTAGTAATAGGAGTAGTAGTAGTAGTAATGTACTATAGTAGTAGTAGTAGTAGTAGTAGTAGTAGTAGTAGTAGTAGTAGCAGCAGCAGTAATAGTAGTACTAGTAATAGTAGTAGTAGTAGTAGTAGTAGTAGTAGTAGTAGTAGTAGTAGTAGTAGTAGTAGTAGTTATTGTTGTTGTTAATGTTATTGATGTTGATGCTATTACTGGTGCTGCTGGTGCTGGTGCTGGTGCTGATGGTGGTGGTGCTGTTGTTGATGGTGCTGGTGGTGCTGCTGTAAAGTGTGGTTCAGTTCAAGGAGGTCACGAGAGCGTCTCCTGAGTAGTGTGAGGCAACAATTCCATTAGGGCACCAGCGACTACATGGCTTGCTTGGGCCGGGGTGCTCGACCTGCTGGGATGATACGAAGAGGAAGAGCAGGAGGAGGAAGTGGAGAAGAACAAGAAGAAAGGGACGAGGAAGAGGAAGAGGAAGTACAAAAAAAGAGAAAGAGGAGAAGTATGAAAAGGTGGTGGTGTTATAGTTAATGTTAGTCATCATTCAGATATTACTGTGGTGAGTCAGTCTGGCAGGTTTTTCAAGAGGAGGAGGAGGAGGAGGAGGAGGATGAAAAAGATGAAGAAGAAGAAAGACATCAGTAAAAAATAGGGGTAAAACATAACTGAATAAACCAATATATATATATATAAAACACACACACATACACAAAAACACACACACACACACACACACACACACACACACACACACACACACACACACACATGTCAGTAAGAATGAAAACTCGCCCTTACGCCTGTTACTCATACGTGTGTGTATTGCAAGACTCCAAGACTCCTATACCTGGGCAGGTGTGCGCGGTAATGGCGGGGCAAGTGTTCCGAGACACCTGTGGATTTTATGTATGTATTTATGTATGTGTGTATATATACGTGTGTGTGTGTGTGTGTGTACTCCCCTCCTTGATTCCCCTCCCTTCTCTTTCTTTATCTCTCTCTCTCTCTCTCTCTCTCTCTCTCTCTCTCTCTCTCTCTCTCTCTCTCTCTCTCTCTCTCTCTCTCTCTCTCTTGTGACAGAAAATGAATAGCTAATCAAAGAAAACATTCGCAATTTCTCTTTTTTCTCGATTAACCTTCACTGTTTTTTTTTTCATACTCTTCCTCTTTTGCACGATACTTACTTACCATTCCTCTCTTCCTCATCCCTGTCACTTCTTCCTCATCCTGTGACATTTTGCTGTTTTCCTTCTCCTCCTCATTTTTTTCCCTTATCTCCGTCACTAATTCTTAATACTATTAGCCTTTCCTTAAAACTCCCTCTTTTGCCCCATCCTCACCCTCACGCTAGTCCCAAGCTCCTTTCCTTTCCCCATCCTGCATGCCTCCTCCCTCCATCCCTCCCTATCTCCCTCTCTCCCTTACCCTTATCCCTCATTCCTTCTCCAAGTCCTCGGCTTTATGTGTGGCGTTCAAGGGTAACGTGGGAACGCCACTGAACTAAGGTACTCACACTACCTCCTTTCCCTCCCTCCCTCCCTCCCCCCATTCCTCACTCACTCACTCACTCCGCCACTCTCCTTCCCCTCCACCTCGCACGTCCATCTTCCCCTCCCTGCCCTCTGCCTCCCCCTTCCTCCCACCCTCCCTCCCTCCCTCCCTCAACTGGCCCCATGACTCACTCCATCAAAGAGAGAGAGAGAGAGAGAGAGAGAGAGAGAGAGAGAGAGAGAGAGAGAGATTATTGACATTTTCGATTCAGTAATTTTCTTGTTTTCACTCTGGCACAAGTGTGGAGGGTGGGAGCGGTGCGCCCCGCCACCTGCCCTGTGCTGTGTGTCTGGTTTGTTCGCTCAGTGTTGTCAGGCAATGTTGAAAATTATTTCTTACTCTTGTAACATTATGCTACCTGATGTCAAGGCAACACGAAAAAATCTCTCTCTCTCTCTCTCTCTCTCTCTCTCTCTCTCTCTCTCTCATGGAGTGAGTCATGGGGCCAGTTATATATATATATATATATATATATATATATATATATATATATATATATATATATATATATATATATATATATATATATATATATATATATATATATATATATATATATATATATATATATATATAGATGGTGGTAGCGGTTGATCGTTTCCAAAAGTAAGAATTGGTGTCTTCTACCATACCATAATTTATGACGTTTTGTTCTTTCCCTTTCGTCTTTACTGAGAACAGAAGACGCACTCGCCCTTTTGCACTTCTTGTCTTCTCCAGTGGTGAATGGACTTCATTGGTGCAGTGTTCATCAACGTGTTAAAAGCGGCTGGATTTTTGTGGAAGACTGCGAACTAACGAGTTAGCTCAGCCTTGGCTTAATCCAGTTGTGGGAACATTCTCAGCGTCTGGGTGGTGGACAGTCTTGTCTTGGCTTTGGGAAATGTTGAATTCATGATGTTTTAATTTGTCACACACCCATAGTTTCTTTGACAACCTCTGAAGCATGTTGTGATGACTGCAATTTTTTGGAAAACCCAACATCACCCTGTAAGTGGTGGACCTGGAGTGGCAGTCACGGGGTGAGGTGACAGCTGAGGGTTTGTGGTATTGATACGTCTCAGCTTAACCAGCAATTGTGCTCATGGTGCTCCTCATATGACTAAATCTTGATTCCTTGTCATCTGGGCTTGCTGTGGCTACAATCCTTCTAGTGCGTCACACAGCTGTCCTCTTGTGACGATCTTGATTGTTGGCCTCTGAGATCATATTGCGGCGTGTGTGTGTGGGGGGGAGGGGTAGAGTCGGTAGGCTAACCTTATGGTGAAGTTACTCTTATCTTGAATCTCTGAATCACGTGCAGTCATTTACTGGACGACTATGGGTGTTAATGAGAGTGTGGGAACGAGTGACGAGGCAGAGGCGTGAAGCGCTTGTGGACGAGGCAGAAAGAAAAGCAGGAGTGTAGGAAAGTCATTATATAAGTTTGCTCTCCGGAGATTTGTATCGTATCAACGCTGTATAGTGGAATGATGGTGATGGTGGTGGTGGTGGTGGTGACGATATGTCTGCGTTTGTGTTGCCAAGGATATTTTGTATCATGCTGTTATTGTTGTTGTTGTTGTTGTTGTTGTTGTTGTTGTTGTTGTTGTTGTTGTTAGTTCTGGTGGTGGTGGTGGTGGTGGTGGTGGTGGTATTGTTGTAGTAATGCTAGTAGCTATAGAAGAAATAGTAAGGGTAGTAGAATAAGTCCTTAATAATCCTCCCAGTGGTAGCAGATACAGCAGTAATAATAGTAGTGAAAGTAACAAGAATCCAGTAGTATTGCTAATTCTAGGAACATCAAGTAGCGGTAACAGTAGTGGGGCGATGGTGGTGGTGGTGATCATGGTGGTGGTACCGTAGGTGGTGGTGATATGGAAGTATGGTGATAGTCTATAGGCAATGATGACAGTGGTAGCAGAATGGTGATGCCAGTGTTGGTGGTGGTAATGGTGGCAGGAACAGCAGCTAGGAGGAGGAGGAGGAGGAGGAGGAGGAGGAGGAGGAGGAGGACGGGCTGCGTGTCGTAACGTCAATTAAGAAGGTGGCTGGGCACTCCTCCCTCTCTTCCTCCCTCCATTCATGCCCTCTTCCCTCACGCCTACACTCCCCATCACATACACACACACACACATACACCCACACACACACACACACACACACACACACACACACACACACACACACACACACACACACACACACGATCTTTAGTCTATTCCTACGATTAATTCTGATTCCCTTCCTTCAATATCTTCGGCTACATCTATGCCTTGTTTCTTTGGTGTCTGCCTCAGTGGAGCCTTGTAACGATCTTTGTAACCTCGCTGTGCAGGCTGGCCGTATCCTCAACCAAGTGTGCTCTGTTTCTAAGATCCAGCGGTCTCTCACCATTCACCTACACATTTCTTTCTTGCTTCTAAGTTTGGTTTCTTAAAACTTTTAGGGCTGGGATTCTCTTTCACCTACCCAACACATAAAGATATTGGTAGTTTTCTTTCACATTGGTTAAGTGTAGCACATTGTTTTATTCAATGTTCGTATACAATTGTTCTAAATTTCGGATTATAATTTGAAAAAGAAATGTTAAGAATGCAAGAAAATATAGTAAAGTGTAAAGGCCTGCAGGCCTACACACTGCGGAGCCTTCATCACTTCATGTTTTTTTTTTTTTTTTTAGCAAATTCAAAAGCTTAGATCTCTAACTGATCTGCACAAATTAAGCATACACACACACACACACACACACACACACACACACACACACACGCCCGGTAGTTCAGTGGTTAGAGCGCTGGCTTCACAAACCAGAGGACCGGGGTTCGATTCCCCGGCCTGGTGGAGATATTTGGGTGTGTCTCCTTTTACGTGTAGCCCCTGTTCACCTAGCAGTGAGTAGGTACGGGATGTAAATCGAGGAGTTGTGACCTTGTTGTCCCGGTGTGTGGTGTGTGCCTGGTCTCAGGCCTATCCGAAGATCGGAAATAATGAGCTCTGAGCTCGTTCCGTAGGGTAACGTCTGGCTGTCTCGTCAGAGACTGCAGCAGATCAAACAGTGAAACATACACACACACAAACACACATATATACACACCGCGTAGTGTAGTGGTTAGCACGCTCGAATCACACACACCGCGTAGTGTAGTGCTAAGCACGCTCGACTCACAATCGAGAGGGTCCGGGTTCGAGTCCCGGAAGCGGCGAGGCAAATGGGCAAGCCTCTACATGTGTAGCCCCTGTTCACCTAGCAGTAAATAGGTACAGGATGTAACTCGAGGGGTTGTGGCCTCGCTTTCCCGGTGTGTGGAGTGTGTTGTGGTCTCAGTCTTACCCGAAGATCGGTCTATGAGTTCTGAGCTCGCTCCGTAATGAGGAAGACTGACTGGGTGACCAGCAGACGACCGTGGTGAATTACAATCGAGAGGGCCGGGTTCGAGTCCCGGTAAACGGCGAGGAAAATGGGCAAGCCTCTTAATGTATGGCCCCTGTTCACCTAGCAGTAAATAGGTAAGGGATGTAACTCGAGGGGTTGTGGCCTCGCTTTTCCGGTGTGTGTTGTGTGTTGATGTGGTCTCAGTCCTACCCGAAGATCGGTCCATGAGCTTTGAGCTCGCTCCGTAATGGGGAAGACTGGCTGGGTGACCAGCAGACAACCGAGGTGAATTACACATACACACACACACACACACACACACACACACACACACACACACACACACACACACACCGCGTATTGTAGTGGTTAGCACGCTCAACTCACAATCGAGAGGGCCCGGGTTTGAGTCCCGGGAAGCGGTGAGGCAAATGGGCAAGCCTCTTAATGTGTAGCCCCTGTTCACCTAGCAGTAAATAGGTACGAGATGTAACTTGAGGGGTTGTGGCCTCGCTTTCCCGGTGTCTGGAGTGTGTTGTGGTCTCAGTCTTACCCGAAGATCGGTTACTACGAGTTCTGAGGTCTTTCCGTAGGGAAAAGGCTGGCTTGGGTAACCAGCAGACGACCGTGGTGAATAACACATATACATGGAGCAAAGACCAGTACTCTACGGCAATTCCACTCCCAGCTTGACTCACATACTCGGAAGCAGGCGATAGGCAAGCTACACTTACTAATTCTGGTGCCCAACTCTTCTTCCATATCAATTTGTACTTTGTTAGCTCTCGAGGATGGTTTTAAAAGACCACAGGTGATACTGAACTACTTCTTTATATATATATATATATATATATATATATATATATATATATATATATATATATATATATATATATATATATATATATATATATATATATATATATATATATATATATATATATATATATATATATATATATATATATATATATATATATATATATATATATATATCAACACATGTAGGACTGTCTCTGACCATGGGTATGTATGTAGAAAATATCCACTGTTCGTGCTTGACCGGCTGGAATTTGTTGCCACAGCAGCCTGGGACGTGCTGTTCAATTTATGAGAAATTTTGTTGTCTTTTATGTTACATCTGATGGTTACGACAACGTTTTTTTATGAAATATGTTATGATGTTATGATACTCCTACCGGTGTGTGTGTGTGTGTGTGTGTGTGTGTGTGTGTGTGTGTGTATTTACCTAGTTGTTGTGGTCAATGTTATGTTACCGCGGAGAGGGCACAAGAGTAGCAGTGTCGTTTGTTCAGGAACTCTCTCACACTGTCTTCTCAGGGGAGTTAACGAAAACACAGCTTGGGTTTTCCTTATATTAACAATACAGTCATTTACACTACACAAGGATAGTCTCGTACACACACACAGTCCTCAGCTCCCTGGCAAGCGCCCGGGGGAGCACAACGGCCAGCTCGTGTGTTAGCCAGACTTCAACTAACGTAGCACCGTCTTGTCAATCTCTCGTCAGCAAAAACTCACTGACACCGGTGACCGACTCATATATTAAAGAACAGTTACAAATGCATTGGTAACAATAATTAAAGTATTACTTAATTATAAATGAAAGAAATAAAATATATGATAGTACTAAATATATGTCTATGCTGTTATAATTACATATATATAATCCAGCAACCAGAGGTTCCCACACTGAGCCTGTGGGAACATATACTGACTTAGCATAAGAAGTGCTTCCACATGAAAATGAAAGGATGTGCTTCTCGCTAAGATCAGCCTCGCTTCTCACGGCTGTGTGTAGAAAGAAGGAAAAAAATAATTATATACAATTCATACCCTAACACCGCTCGGTCACATACCTGCCGCGTCCTCGCGGCACAAAAAGAAAGCATACATAGATATATACTAACCGTGTACCTAGCCGAGTTAAAGTGTACTACAGGAAGTTCATGGATGAGAGTGAAATCGCCGCGTAACAAATATCGTGGCAATAAGATTAGGATAAGAACAAAGTAAATAGATGCATAAATAAATAAATATTAATAATAAAATGATGGTACTCAGGAAGAGAGTCCTCCATGACCTGAGCAACTTTAGAGTAAGGAAAGAAAGAAAGATTTGTACAACAGATATAAGAGAGAGAGAGAGAGAGAGAGAGAGAGAGAGAGAGAGAGAGAGAGAGAGAGAGAGAGAGAGAGAGAGAGAGAGAGAGAGAGAGAGAGAGAGAGAGAGAGAGAGAGAGAGAGAGAGAGAGAGAGAGAGAGAGAGAGAGAGAGAGAGAGAGAGAGAGAGAGAGAGAGAGAGAAAACAGAAAAGAGAAGTTGGCAGAAAATTGACATTTGGAATAGATAAAATGATTGAAGTCGTAAAGTGGCAAAAATGTGAACTGCCTGATGACTTAAGAATCTTCGTATACGTTGTGCCAATCGGTTTAACAACTGTGAGAGGAAATGATTCGGAAAAATAAAACAATGGTAGCTATGGAACGGAAATTGAGTATAAATGCTGATATTGTTTAAACATGTACTTGGAAGAACAAGGCAAGAAAGTAATTCAATGCGTAAACTTGAGCAAGAAGGATCTTGTACACGTTCTCCCCAAAGGGACGAAAAACAGAGTAGCGTCGCAGTGATACCGGTATAAAGAAGGCGACACGCAGCTACTTAGAGTCCCTTGAGATAGTGGCATAACACGGAAATGTCTTGCGTTAACAGAAAATCAAAAAGCATGATGTGTTTAGTAAGAAAGCGTAAGGCAATGTGAGTAAGTCTATGAAAAGAAAAGAGAAACAATTACGATGCTCTCGCTGGCATCAGAGAGGGTGTAAATGGAGCTGTTAGCAATCGCTATAGTGATAATATGACTATACATCCTCATCCCAAGCTGTACTAAAAGAATCTGAGAGATATTTAAGAAAATTATCAGTAACACATGCCTGTAGAGGCATGCACAGGGTGTCCATCAGAATTATGTATAGTGGTAGCGAGTTGGCAGAGGTAAGCTAATGTAGGCTTTGGAAGCCAGAGAGTGTGGTGGACATGAAAGAAAATGAGGTAGCCAGTATGGCTGGTGTGAAGTGTATAGATGGAGTAAATTGAATATTGCTATGCATGTGATTAGGAGCGCGATCGGAGATTGTAAGACTGAGTAGGATGACTAGTAGGTGGGATGGCAGGGTTGGAGGAGGATTACTCGGTATGCAAGTGCGACTATCCAAAGCTGGATCAAAAGCCTTAGTTATCTTGAGCCTGTCACTGTGAACCATTTCTACAGTATTGAGAGCTGGGTCAAAAACTGCAAACTTGTTACCATTACCCTCGCTGACAATTAAGCGCGAACCCATGAACTTAGGGGACAATTTGGATTCCCTCGGGGGCGCTTGAACCATCACCATATCTCCTACTTTAAAGGTGATAGGAGTTGCTCGCTTGTGTTGTTGCTGCATCATCTCATTTCTAGAAGCAAGCAATTTCTCCATAACCTTTTTATGTATGTCTGTGAAAACTCGCAGATGCTGGGAAGAGTAGTCATCTATGTTATAGACAGGCTTAGAGGGACCCGCCAACAAGTCGTATGGCAATCTCTTATCTACTCCATAGAGAATGTAGTGCGGGTTTTCGCAGTTGATTCACATACCGAACCATTAATGCAAGCCGCAACCTGAGGAATCCAGTCTTCCCAGTTGTCATGTAAGCTAGTGACAACATGACGGAGGGCTTCAAGGATTTTACGATTCGCCCTCTCTACCAGGCCATTTGAACTTGGATGGTAAGCTACGGTAAACGTCTGTTTGATGTTATACTTAGCGCAGATCTCCGATAGCAAGGCATTTCTGAACTCCGTGCCATTATCGCTAAGGAGAACACGTGGAGTGGTGTAAGGACAGAACAAGTGCGTAACTAGCGCATGTGCAATCGCAGGTGCTGTCTTAGCTTTTACCGGGGACAAAACTACAAAACGAGAGAAATGATCTACGCAAACCAAGAGGTACTGGGAGCCTTGGCGACTCTTAGGAAGCTGCAGAAGGTCCATTGCAACTACATCCCATGGTTGTGCAGGTGGTGGGTATCCTAGCATAGGCGCAGGACCAGACGTAACGCCCTTATGCTTAGCGCAGCTAACGCAACGCGAAACATGATCGACAACGTCTACTCTCATACGAGGCCAATAATATGCACGACGGACGGCAGCCAGGGTTTTGTCACGACCTGGATGTCCAGCTGTAGGGTGATCGTGCATAAGTTGTAGAATGACTGGAACAAAAACTTCTGGAATAACCAAAAGATCTTTGCCTCCATCTTCTTTTGGGCCTCGCCTACATAAGACATTAGATGGTGATAAAAGAATTGTGAGAAGGGTACATGTAAGGAGGGCAAAGTGGAAAGATCACCAGATTCCAGAGCATAAATTACTTTCCCCCATGTCTCATGCTTTCGCTGTTCCACGCCGAGTTCCTGGAGAGAAAAATTATGTACTGGGGATGCTTGAGAGACTGCACTCACTGGAATATTCCGTGATAGAGCGTCAGCTACGACATTCGCACGGCCTGGAAGGTACTTGAACTGAGGAGAGTATTCTTGCAATGTAAGATACCAGCGTGCAAGCCTGCCACTAAGATTACGTCCCTTGAAAAGATTTGTGACGGCGACGTGATCTGTGAAAACTGTGATTGGGTACCCAAGTATTAGATCTCGGAAATGGGTAAGAGCCCAGATGACAGCTAAAGCTTCCTGATGCGTGACTGAGTAGTTCGCTTCCGCAGAGTTAAGAACCCTACTCGCATAAGCAATCACACGATTTTTACCCCTATGTGTCCTCTGAGTCAGCACTGCGCCGAGCCCTAACGAGGATGAGTCTGTGTAGAGTTCAAAAGGTAATGAGAAGTCAGGGAATGCTAGAACGGGAGCCTGTGTGAGAGCTGTTTTTAAATCCTGGAAACTACGCTCCTGTGCAGCACTCCAATGAAATGAAACGTCCTTCTTGAGTAACTGGTTGAGTGGTGATGCAAGTTTAGCAAAATCCTTAATAAAAGGTCTGTAGTAACCTGCTAAACCTAAGAATGATCTCACATTCTCGATGGTTCTTGGTTGTGGAAATTTTTTGACTGCGGACACTTTATCGTCCATTGTGTGGATTCCCTCACTATCGACAACGTGCCCTAAAAGGTGATTTTGGACTTCAAAACTCGCATTTTGACAGTTTTACTCGAAGGCCGGCTTCATGCAGTCGCTGTAAAACTGAACGCAAAGTCTGAAGATGAGATTCAACAGATTTACTGGCGATGATGATGTCATCCAAATAGGCATATACAGAATTACCTAACATGTCTGCAAACAATGTATTGATCATCCGCTGGAATGTAAGTGGCGCAGACTTTAGGCCAAACGGCATGCGCAACCACTGATAGTGCCCTGATGGCGTGCTAAACGCAGTGATTTCCGGGACTCCTTCGCCATAGGTACCTGCCAGTACCCCGACAGCAAGTCAAGACTGCTGAAAATGGTATTACCACCACCTAAGGACATAAGCAAGTCACTCAGGACCGGTAGAGGGTAACGATCATCCTCTGTTACCTCATTTACTTTCCTAAAATCAATGACTGGGCGAAAACTACCATCCTTTTAGGAACGAGGAAGAGGGGACTGTTCCAGGGGGAATGTGAGTGTTCGATCACTCCCTGATGGAGCATCTCTTTGATTTGCTCATCCACAATTTCCCTCTGACTGTGAGGTAGTCTGTAGGCTGGAATGTAAACTGGTTTAGTGTTTGGTTTGAGAAGAATACGGTGTTCGGCATGCTCCGTACTACCAAGGGGCTCGCCAGGCAACGCTATCACGTTGCGACGTTCTTCGAGAATATCCAACAGCGAGTGCTTCAGCTCTGGGTAATCCACAACATTGACAAGCGAGCTTAGAGGTGGGCCCGACCCAGCTCGCTGTCAGAGGTGGATGACACCGTTGCGACACAAGCTTTGGGAAAGTCTAAAGGAGTAGGCAACACCTTTTGATCGTAAACTAATCCATCTCCAAGGTAGAGACCATGTTTCACACGTACTGGTCCTCCCGTAACGTTCACCACTAACGCAGAAGTGACATTACCTTCCTGAACGGTGGAAAGTGTGGACTCCACTGCAAGGCGCTGAAGTTTACAAGGACCAGTGAAGCATATGTCACTGTTAACTGGTGCATCAGGCACTGTGATGGGGATACGCATTGCTACGCGATCCGGAATCTCATGGTTACCCACCACAGTGGCTTTAACGCATCTCCAATTGAGAGGTGACGCGAAAGTGGGAGGAGACACATGAACCGACGGTAGTATACACGAGGGACTCTCGCCACGTTTATCCCCACCGCCTCGCTTGGTTTCATGACGAAGAGATAAGGGCATTGGTTCCTGCATTGCTTGAAGTGTCTTTCCCTGAACTGTGACTGAATTATGGTTTGGAAGGACTTGCATGTCAAGAAGCTTCATATCTGACAATCCCAGAAGTCCGTCAGCTGGAAGATGGAAGTTAGAAGTGACATAGAATTTCAAGTAATGAATGGGTAGTCCTCTTTTTATGCGTATGGGTAAAGTAACCATTCCAGAAATACTCAAAGCTGAGCCAGTCACCCCACGTATAGGTTTAAATCACTCTGGCGTAACGGCCACCGCCCACCGCGAAAAATTCGTTTGATAGCTCTAAACGAGTCCTCCGAGAGGACATTCACAGTGGCGCCCGTGTCCACAGCCAAGGAGAGTCCGCACGACGCTATTTTAGTAGGTAGAGCCATGATAGTGGACTGAGCACAGGCAGCGACAATACTATCGTATGTGGCTAAGTCGTTCGTGCCTGTGAACGCAGATTGATTATCTGGACAATCTAACCTGTTTTTTTGTCTGTCATTTGGAGTGTAGTTGAGAGACAGGAAAGCATGTCTCGCTTTCCCATGTACTTGAAAGAGCAAAAAGAAGATTTCAAAAAATTTTGAAAGCTTTTCAAATGTGATCATGGTATTATTTGCTCCCTCACACCAACCTTGTTCCCTTAGTACTCGCAAACAACTCTCCATCTGCTTGCCTGCAGGTATGGAAGCATCCCAAGGGTTCTCCACCTTGTCCCCATTCTCAATACTCTCCACAATTGAGATGATTTGTTTCAAGAGCGTAGTTTCAGCTCCACCCCCAAATATACGCAGCATTTTCTCTTTGAAAAGGTCGTAATTCTGCCCAAGGTTCCGGGAGAGAAAAGAAATGCCTTCCATCATTCTTTGAGCCCGTGAACCAGGCGCTAATTTTGATCTAACAAAAGCAATTTTGTCTGCGTCATCTGTCGTTCCCGAGTGACGCAAGACATCCTCACACATGGTCATGAACGTGTATACCGAGTAATCCACATCCTGGCCCGTGAAAGGTCTAACAGTATTTTCTGTTTGAAGAAATTTTACTGTTTGAGCGGTGACTGGTGAACCTACAGTGTTAGTAGCCATGGTGGATGCAGGTGTTGTGTGAACAGGATATGTTTTACCACTCCTCAAGGTATGAACATCACCGGAAGGCTGAGAAATTTGAACTGAATATGAATCTATGAGCCTCTCAGCCGCAGTAACTGACTCAGGAGTGCCAGGGTTATCTATCTCATTTTCCTCTTCATCAATGAGGTTACTCTCGCACTGTTGTCTGATTTTAGCTTCTTCCTGCAAAATTTCGTCTTCATATAATTTTAAGTATTCATCAAATTTATCGGGCTTCTTCGCCATCAGCAGTCACTGACACACAGAAATGATTTACCCAAAATTACAATAGCAGTATATGATATAAAAAAAAAGAATATATAAAATAACATGCAGTCACTGGAAAATACAGTTATCCAAACACTACAGTTGTATATACATGAACACTCAAAGAGAATGAATGAAGCGCTATGTTAACGTAGTTATGCTATATAAAAAAAAAGAATAATTGATAACTTCCACCATAACAATAAAGTAATGTGTGACGCTATTTTTGTGTAATTGTAGTATTAACTTTGTGCTTGTTCTCACCTAAGATGTGAGAAAATATTTAGTTGTGTATTGTA
>NC_059295.1:42325281-42387781 GCF_017591435.1 Portunus trituberculatus
ACCATTATTACCAATCATTCATCCCTTTCTCTGGAAAACTCTGAAACTCCCTGCCTGCTTCTGTATTTCCTGCATCCTGTGACTTGAACTCTTCCAGGAAGGAGGTTTCAAGGCACTTATCTTCTGGCTTTGGGTGACGCTTTCATCTCAGTATGGGCTCTGGTACCTCTGTGAGTGTTGTTTTTTTATTGCAATTTTTGTTATGCTTGCCGATGCCCTTCCTGCATCATCTTAGTAATAACAATGGAAAAAAGAAACAGGTCATTGATGTCCCCCCAGCAAAGAGTTAGAAGAAGAGGGATAACAGCGTGCATACTATTGGACGACAGAGATTGCTAGAAGGGAAAACAGCAAAATATTAACAGCAGAAGGGAAAATATGTACAAACAACAACACAAAAGGAAAAGCGGGGAAAGAAAACAACGAAGAAACAGGTAGGGAGAGAAAAATGTAGAGAAATTTCAAGATGAAAAAAAAGCCTTGAAGAATAACATAAAAAAAAGGCAGGAAATGAAGTGGAAAAAAAACATAGGAAAAAAAAAAGGATAAGAAACAACACCAAAACAATATGTATGCAGTAAGAACAGGAAGGGAAAAAAAAAGAGCAGAACAGTGAACAAAAGGAGCAGGAGATGATCAGAATAACACACACACACACAAACATACATAAAAAGAGCAGAGAAGGACCGTAGGGGAACAGCGATTTTAGCAGAAGAGATAGCAACAGTGGTCCTCTCTCTCTCTCTCTCTCTCTCTCTCTCTCTCTCTCTCTCTCTCTCTCTCTCTGGCTGGCTATGTGGCTGGCAGGGTGAGAGGAAGATAAAAGCTCTGTGTAGTGAATGGCTTGGTAAGGGGATGCAGCTGCTCATGGTGCCTCTCTTGTGATCATTACGAGACCATCCCCTCTATTCCCTCCATCCTCCTCTCCCCTCCATTTCTCCTGCCCCTCCTCTTTTTCCCCTCTTCCTGCTCTCCTTACTGCTTTTTTTCATTTATTTTCCACTTCTTGCTTTTTAATTTTCATTTCTTACTTCTTTGTTTTTATTATAGTCTATCTTCTTTCATTTTTTTGTTCACTGTTTTTTTCTTCTTCGTTTTCGTTGTTTTTAAAATTTTCTTTATTCTTTTCTTTTTTTTATTTTAGCCTTTTCCTCCTCCTCCTCCTCCTCCTCCTCCTCCTCTTTGTCTACGTGTCCTCCTCGTGTTCGTTTCTGTTCTCGTCTTCTACATCCCTCCCCTTCCCCCACTTTCTCTCTCTCTCTCTCTCTCTCTCTCTCTCTCTCTCTCTCTCTCTCTCTCTCTCTCTCTTCCGGCTTTCTTCCATTACGTCATGTATTTAATGGCGCCAAGCATCTCAACGTTTTTCCTCTTTATTCCATTAGTTCCCTGTGTTTGTCCGTCTGCCTTTCCCTCACACACACACACACACACACACACACACACACACACACACACACACACACACACACACGGGATGTAACTCGAGGGATTGTGGCCTCGCTTTCCCGGTGTGTGGAGTGTGTTGTGGTCTCAGTCCTACCCGAAGATCGGTCTATGAGCTCTGAGCTCGCTCCGTAATGGGGAAGACTGGCTGGGTGACCAGCAGGCGACCGAAGTGAATTACACACACACACACACACACACACACACACACACACACACACACACACACACACACACACACACACACACACACACACACACTCTCTCTCTCTCTTATATGTTTCCACACATATTACTCCTTTATTTCACCTCCTCAGAGTATCATCTCCATCTCTCGTCCTCTTCTTTTTCTCTCCTCCTCCTCCTCCTCCCTTCAGCTGGAGGGAGAAGGGGGGAGGGAGTAGGGAGGAGCCCTCTCCTTTACTTCTCTTACTAACAGTGAGACTAGAGTATAATAGTTAACTAAACAACCAAATAAGGACCTCAGGATGTATTGCTTTATGGATTTCCTTTGTATTCCTTTGTATTCCTTTTCCTCCTCTCTTTCTTCCTCCTCCTACTTATTTTCGTCCCATTTCTGTACTTCTCTCTCCCTCTCTATCCATTTCCAATCATCTCCATATATACATTCCTCCTCCTCCTCCTCCTCCTCCTCCTTCTACACTACTTTTACATTTCCAATCCTCTCCCTACCTCTCCTACTCCATCCCAACCCTCCTCCTCCTCCTCCTCCTCCTCCTCCCTGGGTGTGTAGCTGAAGGTCATCCTCATTCCCCTCGTTTAGACCATTAGGGTCCCGAATTGGCTCAGCAGCGCCCCCTACCGCTCCCAGCTCGCCTCCACAGCAGATTTCACAGCCGCAGACCAGCCCAGCCGCTGCAACACACACACATGCGCGCACACACACACACACACACACACACACACACACACACACACACACACAGACTCATTGTTAGTTGTGGTGGTGGTGGTGGTGGTGGTGATTGTAGTAGTAAGGTAGGTAGGCCTTGTAACGTAAGGGTTTTGAAGTTTGAGTACACAGTTTTGTAAGTCATTCGTGGTATCATAAAGCAAACACAGTGGTGGGTATGTGTGAAACAGGCACTGCACACACACACACACACACACACACACACACACACACACACACACACACACACACACACACAAACATATATATCTCGCTAACGGTTACGTGTTGTTGCTCTCTCTCTCTCTCTCTCTCTCTCTCTCTCTCTCTCTCTCTCTCTCTCTCTCGGGCGGCGGGAAGGATGTGCCTTATCAGAACTGATTATTGACAGCTCCCTGACAGACAGCATGCAGGGTCAGTGCGGAGGGGTAACAGGTGTGTGTGTGTGTGTGTGTGTGTGTGTGTGTGTGTGTGTGTGTGTGTGTGTGTGCGTTTGTGTGTGTGTCCGCCCTTGTCTGCACAGTTGGGCTTCAAGTCTCTGAGTTCTGCATACTTCTCTCCATTATCATTATGGCATTCTCTCTCTCTCTCTCTCTCTCTCTTGGTGTGTGTGTGTGTGTGTGTGTGTGTGTGTGTGTGTGTGTGTGTGTGTGTGTGTGTGTGTGTGTAAGGACGTCAGCATGCGTGTGTACAGTTGTCTTGCCTCATTCCTTCTGTATTTTTTTAGAGCTCTGTCAATTTCTGGTAATTACTGCTTAATCTTTCGGTACTCAAGGGTATGAGGAAATGGAGGAGAAGGGGAAGGAAAAAATGGAAGAGGAGACAAAAAAAAAAAAAAATAAAATGGTTCCATCCCTTTCGCCTTTCTCTGTATCTGTCCCTCCACTGTTTTACCAAGAGGATTGTAAAGGACACTTGCTAGATGAATCAAAAGGAATGAGGAGATATGAGTGTGTTCGTGGGAGCACCGTCAAGCAAGTTTCTGAACCACAACAAAGGCACTCACAGGCACTGCTGACCTTCCTCTGCCTAACGTGTGGAGTAAACCTGCCGATCTACGTGGTTTTTGATATATTACTATTACGTATTTTTAGTACTGCAGCCAATTGAATATATATATATATATATATATATATATATATATATATATATATATATATATATATATATATATATATATATATATATATATATATATATATATATATATATGAAGAGAGAGAGAGAGAGAGAGAGAGAGAGAGAGAGAGAGAGAGAGAGAGAGAGAGAGAGAGAGAGAGAGAGAGAGAGAGAAAGGGGGGGGAGATCAATCTCTAACTTCTTCTTTCTCTTCTTCCTCTTCCTCTTCTTCTTCTTCCTCTTCTTTTTCTTCTTCGATAGCTTCATTACCCGATCGTTTATAAGCGTGGATGCTCTCTTTATTGTCAAGCAAAGTCGATAAATACGGATTTGTTACACCCAAGAGAAAACACACATGTGGATTGGGAGGATGCAGTGTGTTGCTATGCCGGGACAGCTTCCTCCATACTGGGCGTGATTGCAAGGTAAGCAGAATGAAAAGATGCAAATATTGACAAAAAGAAGAATCCAAAGACACATCTCGTATACATAATGCGAACCAGAACCGGGTGCTTTTAGTCCGCCGGGATGTCAACTGCGACTCATGTGTGGATTCTGAAACGATTCGGGCTTTCACCAAGACTGTTATCAAAGACCACACAGATTACAAGTCTGGCTTTCATGTGTATTCCATTTCTACCATTTTTTCGGTGCAGATTCCTTTGTTAGCCATCACGAGGGTAATAAAAACAGCTTTGAAAATTCCATTAACCTCCACTACAGCCTATGAAAAGTAGTCGAGATAAGACGCTGAAACGTTTGAGAATGATGACGATGATGTCGATGATGATGATGATGATGATGATGATGATGATGATGATGATGGTGACCGAGAGACACGAGGGATGCAAGGAAGCAGTGGTGAGGAAGAAAAGAGAAGCAGACTTAACGAAAGACATTCCAGAGAAACAGCGGCAGCAGCGCCGGTAGGAATGAGATAAATAGAGGTTAAGGAGGAATGAGAAAAGGAGGAGGAGGAGGAGGAGGAGGAGGAGGAGGAGGAGGAGGAGGAGAAAGGAGGAGGAGGAGGAGGAGGAGGAGACGTGTTTAACTGAATGAGGCTTCTGCTTACGACCCTAGATAGCTCTTCAGTACGTAAATTACTGGTGAATGGAGCTCTCTCTCTCTCTCTCTCTCTCTCTCTCTCTCTCTCTCTCTCTCTCTCTCTCTCTTTCGTGCAGTGTGTGTGTGTGTGTGTGTGTAGAGAGAGAGAGAGAGAGAGAGAGAGAGAGAGAGAGAGAGAGAGAGAGAGAGAGAGAGAGAGAGAGAGAGAGGGTCAGGGGGTGGTGGTTGGGGGAAGCAGACCATCTGGCCCAACACACACAGAAAGACCATGAGTGCTTCGTCCAATTGTGGCCACGGTAGTTGAGGGCCACACACACACACACACACACACACACACACACACACACACACACACACACACACCTGGTGATATGCACATACGGGTGTTATACATACATGGAGTACACACTTACAGAAATATAGTGTATACGTTAGTACATACAAACTGTACATACTTACGAGTACATACATATTTTCATCATTTCTGCACGCATCCATGAAGTTCCTAAATGTCACGTGATCATGTTACTTGTACATATCATATATGCATCTGTCCTTTTTGTCTATGTATCTATCTATGTAACTGTGTATTTACTATCTGTCTACAGTATTTATCTATTTATTTATCTATTCGCCTATCTATTTATCTATTTATCTATATTTGTCTATCACATTACTAAAGTGGCTGTTTTCAAGAATGTGAAGGCGCGTGTGCCATTGTTAAGGTAGCCCTCTCTTTGCGGTGCTCATTGTCTGTATAGAGCATCTGGTTCTTGACGGGCTGCGGCACGTCCTCTAGCTTGAATTTGATTTCTCATATACTCTGGCGGATCTAGGTCACTTGGCTGAAGCTCGGACTCGGTTCACTTGTGTTATGGGCTGCGGTGGCTGCTTGGTCACGACCCCACCGTTCCTCACGCTTCTGTTCCTGCAGCTCAACGTACAGGTCTACGTTGAGGACCTTCACTCTCGCTGTGTTCGCCCTCGACTTCCTAAAGTGATACTCCTAGGCCTCCCTGAAGAGTTTCTTTTACTCCTCGGGGTTGAATTCGTTGAAGCAGTCCTTGCAGTCAACCAGGCCGGATAAGTGATCATCGCATTTGCAGCGGAACGCTCCGGTGTTTTCTTGGCGACGCTCACCTCCCGCCGGGTTACCCTCCTGCCGGGTAACGACCTCACCCCCAGTCTGCTGCAGGCCACCCTCCTGCCGGGAGCGACCTCAGCCCAACCCTGCTGCAGGTCACCCTCCTGCCGGGAACGACCTAAGCCCCATCCTGCTGCAGGCCACCCTCCTGCCGGGAACGACCTCAGCTCCACCCTGCTGCAGGCTACCCTCCTGCCGGGAGCGACCTCAGCCCCATCCTGCTGCAGGCCACCCTCCTGCTGGGAGCGACCTCAGCTTCACTCTGCTGCAGGCCACCCTCCTGCTGGAAGCGACCTCAGCTTCACTCTGCTGTAGGCCACCCTCCTGCCGGGAGCGACCTCAGCTTCACTCTGCTGCAGGTCACCCTCCTGCCGGGAGTGACCTCAGCTTCACTCTGCTGCAGGTCACCCTCCTGCCGGGAGCGACCTCAGCTTCACTCTGCTGCAGGTCACCCTCCTGCCGGGAGCGACCTCAGCTTCACCCTTCATAAGGTTATCGGTCTGCTGGGGAACAACCTCAGCCTCATCATTCTGTGGGTCATCCTCTTGACAAGAAATGACCTCAACCTCTTCCTTTAGCAGTTCACCTTCTGGGCCGGGAACGACCTCAGCGTCACCCCTCTGCGAGTTACCATCCTTCATGATGATCCAGCCTCATCTTTCAGCGGTCGCTTTTCTGCTTGGGGGCGACTTCAACCTGAGGAGAGTCCGCCACCTGTTGGTGTTACTCAGCGTTAAGGGTATCCTGTGCCAGCGTATTCTATGTTGCGGGGAGGGCTTCCTTCGCAATAAGCCGACGGACCTTCCGCTGGACCTGTCCCTAAGCCAGCTTCGTGGCGGTAAACATAGCTCCTCGCCAACTGTCGGCAGGGGCTGGAAGCCTGGGCCCTGCAGTGCACCACACGTTGCTGTTGCTACTGCTGGTGGTGGTCAAAACTGCTCACACTGACCTCGTGCCCTGTAACCTGCTTCTTGGTAGCAAACTTACAGGCGCGCTCCCACACGAGGCTGGAGGATTGGGCTCTGCAGTGAGAGGAGCTGCTGGTGCTCAGACAAACATAATACTTCCGTAGTGGAATCGTTTACTAAACTCACTCATTCTGATTGCGTATTACACAAGAAGAGATCCTTTGAGGAGGTGTTTTAATGGTGTGCACCTTGTAACGACAAAATCAGATGTGCTACACTAAAAACGAGTTCATGACAACAAAACGCAGCAGAGTAAAAGGAAAGTTACAAAGCCATAATGATATAATGAAGAAAATATAAATAATGCTACATATTATTTTTTGACTAAGAAAACCAATAAATAAAGAGCAAGATAAGATATTCTTGTCCGAGCCAAGTGTGTGACTCAGACTGAGACTCAGCTTATTTTTGTTCAGACCTGAGTACAAGTGTGAGAAGCGGCTCCTCCTCTGCAGCTAACCAAGCTTGTTGCACAAACAACTTTAGTATTTACAACATAATATGAAAATATGTTTTTTGTTGGGTACAGTGTAATATCTACCAACGCAGTGTGTGTGTGTGTGTGTGTGTGTGTGTGTGTTTCACTATTTGATCTGCTGCAGTCTCTGACGAGACAGCCAGACGTTACCCTACGGAACGAGCTCAGAGCTCATTATTTCCGATCTTCGGATAGGCCTGAGACCAGGCACACACCGCACACCGGGACAACAAGGTCACAACTCCTCGATTTGCAACCTGTATCTACTCACTGCTGGGTGAACAGGGGCTACATGTGAAAGGAGGCACACCCAAATATCTCCACCCGGCCGGGGAATCGAACCCCGGTCCTCTGGCTTGTGGAGCCAGCGCTCTAACCACTGAGCTACCGGGCCGTGTGTGTGTGTGTGTGTGTGTGTGTGTTAGAAATGTGCTGATGGGAATATGGGCTACGGTCCTCCTCCACCTCGTCCTCCTCCTCTTCCTCTCATATAGAGACCCTTACAGTACAGTACAATACAGTACATACTAACTCTTCTTTCCCTTACCCCTCTCTAGAGCTCTCCTCCTCCTCCTCCTCCTCCTCCTCCCTCTCTCATTCCCGACATATCTCCTCCCGAAACCTCTCTATCTTCCCCTCATCTCCCTCCCATAGGGTCGCCCCAGGGATCCAGGCGCCCCCGGGGTGAGGGACGGACCGCGGCCCCTTAGTGTGTGTTGTTAGCGAGTAATCGTGAGTAAAGATCTCAATGCTTTATTTATTTTTTCCTTTCTATTGAATTTGTTATTATTATTGGTGTGGCGGGGAGTGAAAGAGGAGGAGAAAGAGGAGAACACGAGGGAGAGGGAGGCTGTAAGGGGAGGGAGTGATTGGTTATAATAAGGAGAAGGGAAAAGGGAGGAGGGGAGAGGAACAAATGGAGAGGGTGTGTAGTAGTGGTGGTGGTGGTGGTGGCAGTGGTGGTAATAGTGAGTCACAATGGTCGTGGTAATGAATTTGTATAACTTGACGACGGAGTGTATTAAAAGATTATAAACATGTATATATATATATATATATATATATATATATATATATATATATATATATATATATATATATATATATATATATATGTGTGTGTGTGTGTGTGTGTGTGTGTGTGTGTGTGTGTGTGTGTGTGTGTATAATGCGTGTCTCTCTCTCTCTCTCTCTCTCTCTCTCTCTTAGTGTGAATATTACATTTTATCTTTCATAATGTACCGGAATGCGCTCCCTCCCTCTTCTCTCTCTCTCTCTCTCTCTCTCTCTCTCTCTCTCTCTCTCTGTTAGTACGACACTACAGTTTTAGAGAGAGAGAGAGAGAGAGAGAGAGAGAGAGAGAGAGAGAGAGAGAGAGAGAACCAAACAGACAGACAGACAGACATACAAGCCGACACACAGCTCATCCGTCCCCCCAACCCAAACCTCCCTTCACCTCCTCCCCCTCCGCCTCCTCTCTCTCTCTCTCTCTCTGCGGCATAAAAGACTTGATTAGTAGTTTGTTGTGGTCGGCCATTTTAAGCCCATTGTAGGGTGTCGCTGCCTTCAGAATGGACGAGTGGTGGTTGTCTTTGGCATCCCCGCTCGCCCTCTTCGTTTGTTCCAGTAAAGCGCCTTGTTGAGAAGCGTAATAGGAAGGACTTAACGCCGATGATTTGTGTTCACCTATGATGCTTCTTCTATTCTCTCTCTCTCTCTCTCTCTCTCTCTCTCTCTCTCTCTCTCTCTCTCTCTCTCTCGCCCCCATATGTGTGTGTGTGTGTGTGTGTGTGTGTGTGTGTGTGTGTGTGTGTGTGTGTGTGTGTGTGTGTGTGTGTGTGTGTGTGTGTGTTTTTCGTCATTTTTTTCTTTTTTTTTATGCATGCGTGTGTATGTGTGCATGGTAATGTTAATCTTTGTTAATGGTGGTCTCTCTCTCTCTCTGCAGGATTGAATGTGCTTTCTGTCTCCCTCTCGAGCACTCACTGGGTTCCTAGCTTTCCGAACACCGCCGCGCTGCCGCCATCTATCCATTTTACTGTCACTGCTTACCTTTGTCTCTGTGTTTCCGCCTCTGTTGCCTACTGTGCAGTTTATACGTAATTAGTATCATTGTTGTCGTTTTAACTCCGCTTGTCTCTGCTTCTCATCTACATAATTTGTCGTACAGTATAAATCTGTATGTTGTTTCTAAATCTCTGTTTTCTAATCTAAAGTACCAACCTAACCAATACTATAAAAGTGTACGTTCTTGTTAGCATTATGTCTTCTGCCGTCCTTTCTTGCGCCTCTTACACCATCATCTTTTAGCCCCGGGGGTTATCAACCTTTTCAGTCTTAACCCCTTCAGTACGGTGACGTGTTTAGTATTCATTCTGGTTATTATTTGGTGATTTTATAAAGCTTCAGAAACTCATAAGAGGGATTAAAATAGTGAAGAATGTGGCCATTAATCTTCTGCCCTCCATAGACCCTTCCTGATGTAAGTAAAATAATCGAATCACACCCAAAACTTAAGGTAGAAATTTGTCCCAGTAATGAAGGAGTTAAGTACCCCTCAAGTTTTTCAGTTTTGGTAACTTACCCACACCTACAAGGCAGCATCAGGAAAAGTAAAAAGAAATGCATGATTTATTCAATAAATCCTGTATTTCTTCTTAAAGTTGTCACTCAAGGTCTTGGTTCTAGTGGAGGACACATCTAGCCTAACACATGTATAGGATACTTGCTACAATTAGGTTTGGAGTTATTCATAACCGAAGTATTTAGAAAAACCTGTCACGTAACCCTAATATACCTCTCACGTATCCTTAGGGGTACGTGTACCATAGGTTGAAAATCCGTCCTAACCTAACCGGACGTAGCCTTAACTTCGTACCACTATCTCCTTAAAGTTTTGTTACAATTCTATCCCTAACCTAACTTTATTTTTATCACCTCATTTTACTCGAGGAAACATAACGTAACCTACACGCTAAACACCCACGTCATTATCATCACCACCTTCTGTTACCCTTCCTAACCCTCGCCACTGCCGCTACCCTACGTGATAGCCATATGCTTGCACCCTTAGCCCTCCCATCCTCCTCCCTCTCCCTCCCTTCCCCTCCCAAAGCCCACAGCGACCCTCAAGCACCCTATTAACATCGCCATACACACTGGACCATTCCCCTACATCTCCTCACGCCACGCCCTCAAGTATGCCATGCCTTTTACCCTCCATGGCTCAAACACGCTAAGCAACGGGTCGCGGCCTCCGTCAAACGCGGTGTCAGTCCCTCTTTCTCTTGGTCTTTAGCTGGAGCCGACACAGTCAATGCTAATAATTAAGTCAAAGGGCGATGCATCATGGTGCTCTGTTGCTCTGGCAGGCTGAAGGGAAGTATGGGACCAGGGAGGAGAGGAGGGGCAGAGGGAGAAAAGGATGGATGAAGGGTAAGGAGAGGACAGGACGGGGCAGGACAGGAGAGGAGGGAAAGAGGGAGTGGGAAAAACGCTATGTAAATGATTCGTTTATTGTTAAAGGAGAAGTGTAGCATGAAAAAAAAAAAAAATGACCCGCATCTGAACGCTTCTTTCCTTTTCTTCTTCTTTGACTTTAAATGATGTGAGAGTTAGTTTATTCGCCAAATATTGAGTGCGTCAGTCGGTTGGTCAGGCAGTTAATAAGTTGGATTAATTGAACAGAAAACCGCCACGTGTGTTACGAAATGTTTCCTTGAAAGATCCTTACACTTTTTCCGTCACTGAATACTTACTTCCTTACCTTAACGCTAGTCAGTCAGCCATTCACGTACTCAACCATGTCATGCCATAAGCGAAACAATTAACCAAGGAATCAATCGGTAACAGGATCAGAAAGTCAGTCAAAGAATGAAAAGCTAGACAACAGACCGGAAAATCAATCAACGACTTCAGCAGTAAAAAGAGAAGAAAAATATGAGAGAAAAAAGTAACTATTATCACAATGCTTACGTTAATGACACTCAAACACACAGATGAACAGATTCACTAAAACATTACCATCTCCACCGCTCACCAAAAAAAAAAAAAAAATAAATAAAATAAATAAATAAAAAAATGAACACGAAGCCAGACAGATAATAAGGTAAGTGGACACCGTAGATAACAAAAGAAAAAAATATATAGCGAAAGAGAATAAAAAGAACGAAATAACCATCTAATTAATCAGCCAGGTAGAGCTAACCAGGTGAGGAAGGTAGCATAAGTCAGCCTACCCGAGCCTACCACCACCAGGCCTATCAACCATCGCCACGTCAGCTGTTTGACTACCCCCCTAGCCCCCGTTCCTTCCCCTGCCCCCCCCCCTTGTAGTGTTAGACAAGACTGGTCAGCAGATGGTAGGTTGAAGTAGGGGGAGGAGGAAGAGGGGGTAGAAGTGAAGGCATCTGTTGCATTCACTCACCACGCCCTCTCTCTCTCTCTCTCTCTCTCTCTCTCTCTCTCTCTCTCTCTCTCTCTCTCTCTCTCTCTCTCTATTTTGATGTCAGTGATAATATGATAAGATACATGTTAGGAGAATAAGAGTATGTAGGAGAAGGAAGAACAAATGTAAGAAGAGGAGGAGGAGAAGGAGGAGGAGGAGGAAAAGTAGGAAGAGAGTGAAGGGGCGTTCAAAAGGATGACGTGGAAGAAAAGAAGGGGACAAGGAAAAAAATAAATGATAATAACAGTCATAGCGATAATGGTAATAAGGGACGGAAAGAATGATGATAATAATAATATCAATAATAATAATAATAATAAAGATAATAATGAAAATAATAGTAACAATAATAATATAATAGTAATAATATCGACAATAATAATACTAGTAATAATAGTAATAATAATAATGATAATGATAGTAATAATAAACCGCACCAACAAGAGAAATGTAAGTTAGAGAGAGAGAGAGAGAGAGAGAGAGAGAGAGAGAGAGAGAGAGTCTTCCCACAAACTGAAAATCTACTTGTAACATTTAAATTGTTACAACACGACGCGGCTGGAGGCCATTACCCCTCCCCCCTCATGTGTGTGTGTGTGTGTGTGTGTGTGTGTGTGTGTGTGTGTGTGAGGTGGAGGATGCCTTTTGCCTAATTTCGCTCGTCACATAGGCGATAATAGCGCAACAGTACAACAACGACAACAACGACAACAACAACAACAACAACAACAACAACAACAACAACAACAACAACAACAACTGCAATGTAATGAGCGTGAGAAACCAACCCAACAATGAATAACAAATGATTAATCCCACACACACACACACACACACACACACACACACACACACACACACACAGATAACAAAATAAGATTGGAATTGATTAGAAGTGCGATTAGAGAGGGCTTGTTTGACGGCCCATTGACTCTCTCTCTCTCCCCCTCTCTCTCTCTCTCTCTCTGATAAGGCCGGGCAGAGGGAAGGAAGGGCAGGGAAACATGGAGGGAGAAAGGGATTAACTAACCCGCCTAATATCTTGTATCTGTGACACCGCGTCAGTCCATCAAACATCCCTATCCTTTGGCCTGACTTGGAACTACTTTTTGAAACACTTCTCCGCACGTCCACTCCATTCAAAAGGCTCCAGTTGAAGTTAGTGCTTTTAGGGTTGGTTTTATAGTTCTAGTGACAGATTAACCAGATTTCGGCGCTATTAACAGGAAAAATATGTCTGGGAACGCGGCTAATCATCTCTGTGTGCTTTCAAAATAGTCTTGGTGAGGATGGAAAGAGCAAAATTTCTGATTATTGACCTTTACCCTGCGGAAGAGAGAGAGAAAAAAAAACGATAATGATAAATAAAATGAAATATAGTAATAGCATTTACATCCTCAGGCTTAAAAGTTAGCACTGAGAAAACACCAAAAGTATTCAGAGAAACGTTACACATGTAGCTTTACTATAACGAAAGAAATCAACGGAAAGGAAGGATTGTGAGTAGTTATAGAAATATTGTACTTAAGTGGGAGAATGTTAAGTATTTATTGGGTAATTGGTGTATTTTTCTGATAAGTTTAAACGTTTCCATTGATATGGAGATAGTCTTTTCAGAGAGAGAGAGAGAGAGAGAGAGAGAGAGAGAGACGGTATGATACAGCTCAACTGCTTTATATTGATGCTTCCTGTCTCTTCGCTCTCTCTCTCTCTCTCTCTCTCTCTCTCTCTCTCTCTCTCAAGGTATACGTAACGACTGTGGGTATTATTCAAAATTAGTAGAATAGGTGATAGATAAATGAAAAAAACCTAACGGTAATGGTAGGGATCATGATGATAATGATGATACTAATAACAATAGTAACAATAATAATAATGATAATAATAATAATAATAATAATAATAATAATAATAATAATAATAATAATAATAATAATAATAATAATGATAATAATGATAATGATAATGTAGAAGTAGTAATAGTAGTAACAGTATAATAGTAGTAGCAGTAGTAGTAGTAGTGGTTGTGGTAGTAGTAGTAGTAGTAGTAGTAGTAGTAGTAGTGTAGTAAGAGGAAGAGGATGAGGAAGAGAAGGAAGGAAACCGCCATGAAAGAGGAACGAGATGACAAGTGGAAGAAAAAATTGGTGAAGAAAAGGAAGAAAGGGAAGAAGCATTCTCCCCATTAACCACATGAAAGAAACTCTCCTCCTTCTCCTCCTCCAGTTCTCAATCACTGTTTTATTTACATTTCCTTGTTTTGTTTTTTTCCTATATCATCGCTGTTGCTATTTCTTTACTTAATTATTACTCTCTTTCTTGATCTTGTCCGGTAAAGCACAATGTAGTACAGTCTTGTTGATTATTGTCAGATTTCACTTGATAAAACTTAATCTAACATTTCCTAACCTAACGTAAGCCAACCTAATCTAATCTGGCCTGACTTTGTGTTACGTAATCTAACCTAAATTAATATAACTTGACCCAGCGTATCTTAATCTGACCCACTCTAACTTAATTTGACATATGTAACCTTACCTCATCTGACAATGATGGGCCGATCTAGTGTAACTTAGCGTAACCTAACCTTACTTAACTTGTCTTAACCTAACCTTCAGTAAACTCATTATTTCTACCCTAACCTAACTTTGCCACATCAAATACATACGATACGAAATTACTTCCTTCTTCCTTATCTTCGTCCTCGCACTCCTCTTATCTATTCTGGCTCTCTCTTTTCCTATTTCGCAAGCTTTCCATTAAATCTCTCTCTCTCTCTCTCTCTCTCTCTCTCTCTCTCTCTCTCTCTTTTTGAACATTTTTAATTTGCGGCCCAGAGAGAGAGAGAGAGAGAGAGATGGGTGAAGATGGGGGTGGGGGATTGGGCTCTCAATCTGTCACCCCTCAAAGGTTCCCCTCAGATGCGGGTTTCCCCTCACCACAATGGTTTCCGACGATGAGGGGCAAGATAACTAACAAGCCATTAATGAGGGAGGAAACGAGGGGAAGTAGGAGGAAGGAGGGAAGGAGGGAGGGAAGGAGGGTGGGCAGGGGCATGAGGGATGGAGGGAGTGGGCAAAAGTGGGCGGAGCTTCTAAGTGAGAGAGGGAGAAAGGAGGAGGAGAGAGAGAGTAGAGGGAGAGAGAGAGGGGATGTGTGAGAGTTGTCATGAATGTAAGAGAGAGAGAGAGAGAGAGAGAGAGAGAGAGAGAGAGAGAGAGAGAGAGAGAGACTTAAAAGAGGAAATAAATTAAAAAAAAGAAAAGGAAGTTAGAGAGAGGAGGATGAAGTTTATTACCAGCGCTGTGAGAGGAGGAGGAGGAGGAGGAGGAGGAGGAGGAGGAAGAGGGGAAAACAGCGAGGGGAAGAGCTGGTGGCATTACTGGGGTACCACAGGGCTGCCACTGAGGCCCCGCCCATTGCTGCCGTGTTGGGTATGAAGGAATTTTCACAACCTTGCGTCCACGTTCCCAAACCTTCCGTCTCACTCAACACCCCGATGAACACGCTTCCTTGAAACGCACTCGAAAAACTGTTAACTCAAATGGAAAAATATGAATAAAAAGGAAAAGAAAAAGAAAAAGAAAAACCTATGTTGCGTTCTGCTCAATGAGTTTATGAGGCTTAAAGAGAGAAATGGAGGGCGAAAAACGAAGAGAGAGAGAGAGAGAGAGAGAGAGAGAGAGAGAGAGAGAGAGAGGGGGAGGAACGGACAATGACAGCACGATTATCCCATTAAGTTTGACTCCGGGCATCCGATTCGCGGAGGGCAGGCATGGAGGGCGAGGGGCGGCAGTCATCCTGAGGGCAGTGCCGTGGATGGACGTGTGTGTGTGTGTGTGTGTGTGTGTGTGTGTGTGTGTGTGTGTGTGTGCAGCCCTCGCCGCCCCCCTATACACACACAAGCACACACACATGATAAGATAGATCAAAACAGAAGCAGAATCGCAGACACGATATATACGTCAAGAAACCGGGGAAAAAAAGCTGAGCAACACACACACACACACACACACACACACACACACACACACTCCCTCACCTCCGTAATGCTCCACGGATTATCAATATCGTCATCTGCAGTCGCCGCTCAGGTAACAGGTGAGAAGGTAGCAACGTACTAACTGCACGCGTTATTCTCAAGTTGCACGGATGTTATGTCAGAATGTGACTCTCTCTCTCTCTCTCTCTCTCTCTCTCTCTCTCTCTCTCTCTCTCGATGGGAAAGACGGAGGACGAGTTAATTTAAAGAATCGCAGTGTGTGTGTGTGTGTGTGTGTGTGTGTGTGTGTGTGTGTGTGTGTGTGTGTAATTGGTCACCGAGATACAAGTGGTTAGTGAGGCAGTGAAGGTTGCCGAGTGGTTTCATTGAGTCTCCTTGGTCGAGAGAACATGGAGTTATGTAGTTGGAGCCTCTCCCGGCGTCCTTCCCCAGCCACCGAACATTCCTCCAGAGCAGTGTGGCTGTGTGTCCAGGGAAGGCGGGGATGAAACCAACTTGCTCTTGGAATATAGCAAATGCGGTGCCATGATACTATAGGTAGATATTGTTTAATATTAGTATTATTGTTATTATTATTATTATTATTATTATTATTATTATTATTATTATTATTATTATTATTATTATTATCATTATTATTATTGTTATTGTTATTTTTGTTATTATTATTATTATTATTATTATTATTATTATTATTATTATTATTATTATTATTATTATTATTATCATTATCATTTTATTATTGTTATTGTTATTATTATTAGACTGTTACGCAGCATACATACTTATACGTCCCGCATTGTGTAGCTATTAGCATGTCTGTCTCACAATAAGTCCGATTTATTGTCTGGCGCGTCGAGACAGATGGTCGGGTCTCTCAGTGCATAGTCCTTGTTCATGAATTGGTAAGTCAGTGATGTGAGCTCGCTGTCCTAGTGTGTGGCGCCATGGTCTATGTAACCCAAGATCTTTCTGTAGTGGAGTGGCTGGCTGTACTACCACCAGATCCACTGTGGCTAAGTAACACAGAGGGAATGAAATTCGTCGTTCTGGGATTCCAATGTGTCTGGAGTCCCGTATTTTGTAACGCTCTTGTCCTTGTAAAGACGGTCTTCAAAGGCCATAAGGATGATCGATCGGGCTCTTATCGACGTTCATTCAGTTGATGATGAGAATCTATATTAAACTATGAAAAAAAGATACCCTTGAAAATTCGAGTAATATACAAAAACCTAGCTGTTAACAATAGTTGAGACAGGACGCCCAAGCCTTTGAGTGTACAGTCCTTGAGTTGCCATTCTTGCCGGTACGAACAGTTGTCCAGCCAGTCATGCAATGATGGCCGGTAAATAAGTAACGTAAGAGACGGCGGAGAGAACTGACCAACGTTCTCCATAAGGTCAGCGCTATACTATCCCCATGCCAACACTCAAAACTGATAAATGTATATTGCTAAATGCTACACGATCTATACAGCCAAGCTCGCCGAATGAAGGACCACTGTCTCTTTCGTAAGTTACCCAGCCAAAATGTTCCACTTGAATTGAAGCTCCTGAACGTATTATGAGGTGCCAGTTCCAGTCTGATTAACTCCTTGTGGTGATGAATGTGTACCGAACAAAGATCTTTACCATCATCATTTTCTTTTCCTTCTTTCTTCCTTCTTTTTCTCTTTTTTCTCCTCGTCCTCATCCTCCACCTCCTTTTCCACTTAAGCAGTCTGTGCATCTATCACGTAAACATTTTTTTTCGTCACGCAAGTGCTGGCGAACCCTCTGGTCTAATGAAGGAAAGAGCTAAAATGCTTTGAGACACCTGCGTTCTCGTCTGTTCGTACACAAACCATTACATGAAAGAAAAATATATGCTAGAAGGGGAACTTAAGAAAATATGAATAACGCTAAATGAGATAGGAAAAAAAAAAAATGTAGAAAGAGATGAAGAATAAGAAACGTATAGATAAACCTCGGGTGGGGGTGAGGAAGGGAAATATTGCATTTCAAAAGGGACAGCGTAAATGTTTCAAGATGGAGTTAATACAAAGGAAAAGAGATAAACGATAAAGCAATAGAAATGATGCAAGAAAGATATCATGCAGGAAAGAGAATAGAAGAAAATAAAATTCTAGAAGTGAAACCTAGGAAAAAAAAAGCAAAGGTTCTCAATAAACTTGAAATAGGAAAAAGAATAGTGATAAAGAGGGAGAAAAGTAAGGGAAAGCAGACTTCATGTGAAAAGATAGGAAAAAAATTACAAGTTGACGTAGCAGGAAAAGTGAGGAACGCTCTGATCACGGCAAACATAGACGATCAGATAAATCAATAAATAAATTAGTGATTACAAAATAAATACGAGTACAAGAATACAGCGTACGAAATAATAATGAAAGAAGATAGATAAATTACTAGGAAATAAAGACAACAGAATATAAGATAATCTATGTGTGTGTGTGTGTGTGTGTGTGTGTGTGTGTTTAGTTATATTTCTTATTCCGTTTCCTCATAGTAATGATGGTGATGATGATGATGATGGTGATGATGAAAATAATAATAAGGATAATGATAATAATAATAATAATAATAATAATAATAATAATAATAATAATAATAATAATAATAATGATGATAAAACAATAATAATAACTATAAATCATAGTTAATCTTATGCGGTTTTCTTTGATGTTTTTAAGCTAGCCTTTCAATAACTTCACACACACACACACACACACACACACACACACACACACACACACACACACACACACACACACACACACACACACACACACTACAAAAGTGAAGAGAAAACAAAATGGCAATATAATAATGAAACAATTATTTTCCGTCGCATTCGCCAACTCATGACACTTTCTCTCTCTCTCTCTCTCTCTCTCTCTCTCTCTCTCTCTCTCTCTCCATCATGGTTAAAAAATTTCCGCTTTCGTCGTCAAGTGTCGCTTTCCGTTACTGACTCCAGGCCTGTGTTTGTTTGCTTTGTCTGTTGTCATTATTATTATTATTATTATTATTATTATTATTATTATTATTATTATTATTATTATTATTATTATCATTACTATTATTATTATTATCATTATCATTATTATCATTATTGTTATTATTATTGATGTTGTTATCATTATTGCAACTACTACTACAACAACAACAACAACAACTACTACTACTACTACTACTACTACTACTACTACTACTACTACTACTACTACTACTACTACTACTACTACTTATTTAGTTGGTTTAGGAAAACTCATCTCTTAATGAGTATTTATTTATTCATGTATTGTGATGGTAATCTTCATTTAATTATATTCGATGACATTGTTTTGCAGTTTATACCCTGTCTCTCTCTCTCTCTCTCTCTCTCTCTCTCTCTCTCTCTCTCTCTCTCTCTCTCTCTCTCTCTCCTTATAAAAGATGCAAAGGACGAGAGCAATTTCCTATGTAGCTCTGGCGAGGCTTGGGTAAATAACACTTCTCACACTTCAAAGCGCAACTAAAAACAAAAGAGCTTGGAACTGAGTGGAAGAGAATGAAACACTAATGAGATCCTTCATATTATTTAGGTCTATTTAATTAACAGCAATGCATGTAGATTTTATTACTCTTTAAGTCCAGTGTTACTACCCTTCGTAACATACTAATGGGGTAACCTTGCGGGCGATATGGAGGTTTTGTGGAGGGACTGGTGATGACGCAAGAATGGAATTAAAAATAATTTTCGTATCGCATAATAATAGCCTAATATTTTGTGTATAGTATATGTATATATATATATATATATATATATATATATATATATATATATATATATATATATATATATATATATATATATATATATATATACATACATACATTTCACATATTTATATATATATATATATATATATATATATATATATATATATATATATATATATATATATATATATATATATATATATATATAAAATGCCAATATTTGAGCAAAATCTCACATATTCCTTTCAGAGCAGGAAGGCTGATTCACAGCGGCCTCTTGTCACCAGTCCGGGTCACTCCACTGATCGTTATATCGGAGGAGAGGATTTCAGTATAGCAGCTAAATCTGTAAACACCTTTCTTTGGCAAGAGAATAACAGAATTCTTGTTTATTCTTAGACAAGTTAATTTCAACAATAACGAACCCTCATCTAATTTTCCATTTTTTTCTTTAGTAAATATTTTTTTTCTTTTCTGCGAGTTTTTTTTTTTTTCTTAATGTATTTTGATCATTTGTTTTTATTCATAGTAATGTAAAATATATTTCATTTTACATTTTCATTTACGTGTTTAAAAACTCTTGTACAATATTTTCTTGTAATGAAAACCGCCACCTCAGCTCCTCAGCAGTTGCCGTCTTTGGTTACGTGTCTCGCTGCGCCTCAGTGAGATAACAGCTGCCCTCGAGGTGAAATGTACGCTTATGTGAGTCTATATCTCCAGTTAGGTTCGAAAATGAGAATATTGTTTGTTTACCGAAATCTTGCGAAAATTACATATAAGATTGATTCTAGGTTATGTTGATTGAATATCGGAAGTGTTAGCGCATATGTGGAATAAAAAGAAAGTAGACAAGTTATTTTTCACTTTTCATTATTGAGTCTGGGAACATTATTGTATAAGTATCTCTAATGTATCACACCAGAGTGCTGTTATCTCAAAGTTTTCTTCTCTGGTTTTTCGTGTCATACAAAGCTCTTCTTTGTATATGTTCAATCAGTCAATCCTCAAACTCCAACATTATTTTGAAAATGATTTTTTATCTCATACTCATCGCAATAAATCGTTTTTCTTATTTTTTCATTATTCTTAAACCACCAAATAGATATAATGAAAGGATACTTAAGCTTTTCAGTGCGATATGCAACAGTTCACAGCACTAAAATCTATGTATGAAATCATTTTAAACACTCAGAAAGAGCTGAATTTCTTTTTTCTTTCTTATTTCAAACCTGTATAACATTTTAAGCAGCTGTGAAGTAAGAAATGTCCCGGAAAAGTTAGTGATAAAGGACAAAAAAAAAAAAAAATGTATCAAATATCGGTAAAAGGGTTAAAGAAGATGAGATATTCTTTAGTGTATAGTATAATGTAAAGTGAATCTTGGAAGTCTGAGGAATATTATCATACATTACCACACTGTGTACATACTGCCATTATGATATTTCTATATGACATACAGTATCCATGTCTCCTATAGTGCTGGTCTTGGGTTTTCAAAGACAACGACAGCGGATCGGATATTTGCAATGAACGGAGTAATTGCTCGAAAAGATATCTAGGATTGAACTTTTCCCTCTTTCCATGGTTAACTCTTTCACTGCTCTGATTTCTCGTTTCGCTTACATTCAAGGCGTCGTAAGGATGCATGCACTACCACTGGAAATTAATAAATGATGAAATGTAGCAATGAGAAATGACAGCCAAAACAAGTGTCTACAGAATGGTGTGTGTCCAGCAGATGTATCCGCCAAGTGATATCATGCATCGAGTATTGGCGCCGCGACACTGGAACACCAATCATAGACCCCCGGATGTAAAGTTGGTCTCTTCCATCCTTACTGGCTGACAGAACAGCTTTGCTTCTTCTCCTTTGTATATTTTCATTTCATCTTTATTTTCATGTTTTTTTTTTTTACTTTCATTTCTTTCATTCATTTGTTTTAGAGTTTCTCTTTTGTTTTATTTATTTATTTATTTACTTATTTATCTATTCATTTGTTTTATTATGTATTCATCAGAATTTATTTGCCTTTGTGTGTGTGTGTTTCACTGTTTGATCTGCTGCAGTCTCTGACGAGACAGCCAGACGTTACCCTACAGAACGAGCTCAGAGCTCATTATTTCCGATCTTGGGATAGGCCTGAGACCAGGCACACACCACACACCGGGACAACAAGGTCACAACTCCTCGATTTACATCCCGTACCTACTCACTATTAGGTGAACAGGGGCTACACGTGAAAGGAGACACACCCAAATATCTCCACCCGGCCGGGGAATCGAACCCCGGTCCTCTGGCTTGTGAAGCCAGCGCTCTAACCACTGAGCTACCGGGCGTGTGTGTGTGTGTGTGTGTGTGTATGTGTGTATCAAGTGTTCTTTGATAGTGAGTCTTCGGATGTAATGAATCTATGGAGCAACCCATTGTCTCTCCGCCTTCCCCTCTCTCTCTCTCTCTCTCTGAATGAAAAAAATGTAGAAATAATCAAAGTAACCTGTATATAGACACATTATAGAGGAAATACAAGAAAAGCAGGTCGGCGGATGGACTGAATAAGAACTTGCATATATTAATATTAAAAGAGAGAATTTATAAGTGAATAAAACATTGATAGTGGCATTTTGGTGAAGCATGTTGGTGCTGAGTGCAATGCGGAACTGCAATAGACTTTTCAGGTAAAGGGGCAATGATGGTTAACTAAATGTAACTAAAGAAGACAATAGATAGATGAATAAATAAGAAAATAAAATAAAAGTTGATTAGAGTACAGATAAATACACATACTTCACCTATCACACACCCTCACATCTTCTCGCCCTTTGCTAAACTCTCGGTGTGTGTAAACTAACCAATGACAGTTCATATATATTGACTTCTATCAGGTTTCCGTTTTCACCGAACTTTGTGACATCACTCCCCGGGCCATCTGTGCGGAAAAGGAGGCGTAATGTTGGTAATGGCTGACGATGATGATGATAACGCTGATGAGGAGGAATGAGGCAATAAAGAGTAAGAGGAGGAGGAATAACAAGAGCACTAGCTGCAGCAGAGGCAACAACAACAGCAGCAGCAGCCACAGAGTCGACGAAGACATGGGACCACATTCTTCCTGAAACACTCCTGCGCTGCACCTTCACTATACATTGAAAACACTCCAGTAGACGTGACACGAATTTTTTCCAGTGTTTTTGTGGTTTTAGGAGCAGATTTATGAAATTTCTACAGTATTAACAAGATTTTAAAACACTCTTGGAAACCCGGCTTATCATCTCTGTGCCCTGTGAAAAGAGTCGTGGTGAGAGAGCCAAGTGTTTCAGAATAAAGGCCTTGGTGGCGTTGGGTGATGGTGATGATGGCGGTGGTGCACGGCGGTCGAGGCGGATGGATGTCATTAACTCTAATAAGGAAAGGGGAAAAAAAGTGGGTGATGGCGTGGTGTGTACAGGCTGGTGTTGTCGTGGGAGCTGTTTTGGACGCTAGGTTTTGTTGTTACTATGTTTTTTTGGCGGTTTTACTCATGTTTCTGTGTTGTGTTCAGTGCTCATAAGGATTGGTTCGTTTAACAGAAGATAATAACACGGGCTGTTTTATAGACTTGGGAATATTGAAAGTGTTATTATCATGCAAGATATATGTCGGGAAATTTTTTATTTATTTTATTTATTTATCTATTCATTTACTTATTTTTTTTTTGTGTGTGTGCGTGCGTGTGCTTGTGTGTGTGCGTGTGCGTGTGTGTTGCTGCTTTTTTTTTTAATTAGGAAATATGGTACGTATAAATCCATAGGTACGTTTATCTCTATTTCTTTGGTAACAGTAGAATAAACATGCAAGACATGCAGCAGGAACTTTTGAACATCAAGTTTTTTTGTTTACAGATGACCATGTGTTTATCATTTTGTAATTCCATCTTGTCTAATTTCAGACTACAGAATAACATGAATCAAGTAATTCCTGCGACAAGCAAAGAAAAAAACTACTGTAAACATACCAGTGTCACGTTAGGAGAGGAAATCTTAACAATGAGTAATGGCCGCTTAATGTGATAGTCATTTGTTTGCAGTGTGAGAGTCGCTCCCAGGATCTGCGTCACCTCCTCTACGTATGAAAGCTGTGACACCGAACACTGCACTGTCTTCTATATCCTACTGCCACTATTTTTCTACCAGTTCATCTGATTTTTTCTTCTTTTTTTCTGTTTTGTGAAAGAAGTTTGAGGGAGACAGACAGTGAAGAAGGCAGACATCATTGCAAGGGCGTAGACAACTTGTATTCACCTCCGCTGCGGCCTCTGTTCACCTCAAGTAAAGTTAAGGTAAAGCTTAAGACGGAAGATTCCAACCCGGCAGGAGCGGAAGACTGTGTGTGTGTGTGTGTGTGTGTGTGTGTGTGTGTGTGTGTGTAGGCACTAGTAATAGCAGATGGTGGATTCAGTTCCGTTCTTCTTTTTTCTCTTCTTCTTCTTCTTCTTCTTCTTCTGTACTTTGTTATATCCGAGTAGGTTTTTTTTTTTTTTAATCTTTCATAGTATTTTTCATGTTCGTTATCGTTCTCATATCATCAAAATAATCATCCTCACCATCATTACAATCACCGTTGTATTTATCTTTATTTAGAATCTCCATATATTGAACCACATTTCCGCAATGACTTCTCTTCACAATCTCCATTTTGAGAGATAGCACCCGATGATATTTCGTATTTTGCCCTTCATAACTATTCTTTTAACTTCTCTCCGACCACTGCCATTCAACCTTCTCAGTGTACTAATTCTCCTCTCACACATTGTAGGATACATCGTGGTGCTGAATGAACGCAGTGCCTCATGTTTGCCGTCTTCACTCCCTCAACACATCGAGAGCCAGCAAAGTAAGCTACCACAAAACTTGGATCCAGCTGCAGGTGGCAAGCAGGTTCCAGAAGAGGATGTGAGAGCCAGTCATTGAGGAGTAAAAGGAAAGAAGGAAGGAAGGAATGAAGACGAGCAACATTTCCAACATGCTGCTACATTGCATTGTTTCTTGTCATCGTCTGTGCAAGTTCTCTGACGTGTGTATATGCATACTCGCTTGGGCCTAGGTAGATTCTTGGGTTGTTTGTATCTTAAAAAAAAAAAAAAAAAAAAAAAAAAATATATATATATATATATATATATATATATATATATATATATATATATATATATATATATATAATCAATGAATTTTTGTATAGTAAAAAAAATATGATGAGATAGTTTAAGAAATTTAAGAAGTCTAAGAAAAGAGGAAGATAAGGAAAAAGGAATGGAGAGTAAAACAATAACAATGCATCTCTGCCTCCTCCTCCTCCTCCTCCTCCTACTACTACTACTACTACCATCACGCCTTACCTGATCCTAAGTACTAGTGCCGCAGGAGAGTTGCCAAGGACTCCTGCTGCTCAAGTGCTTATCATTGGGGGGCAACACCTGCAAGAGAGAGAGAGAGAGAGAGAGAGAGAGAGAGCCTACTGCTGCATTGCGTCATCTTAGCTTGCCTCGCCCGCCACCAGATGCCACCACAAGTTTGGTCATGATAAAAGGGATTGTTTTGGTCAGATGGATTGTAGGATTGTGTGTTATGTTTCTTGTATTATTTGCTTGTTTGTATGTGGCCTGATATGTTTGTAAGTTATGATGTTGTTTTGGCGAACACTGTAGACTGATTGGCAAATACACAAAGCTTTTCTCGTAGTCACATCGAGACGAATATTGTATGAAAAAAAAAAAAATAACCGCATTTTGCTTTTATGTATATTTGTTGTGCATACGATTCATTCTACAATTATATAATCACAAATGTTTACTTAACTTACACATCTGGTGTTAGCGCTGAACAACTGTGTCGAAGTTGTTATGAAAGGGTGTTTATATTATTGATTCATACATTTTCTTTTATTCATTATGAAAGTTGCAGCAGTCCTCGGCAATCGACGTGGACAGAGTGAGATTCCTTGTTAGTGGCGGCTTTCTTGGTGCCTCTCTCTATGCCACTCGTAATTTTCAGCAGCACTTCAAGTCAACTCCATTTTAGAAGGTGCACATGGAACAGCAACAACAACAGAGGCTGATGTAGAGGGACTCAAAGCATTTAAGCAAGAGAAGACTAATTTTAAGGTTTAAGTGAAGCGAAAACAATAAATAAAAAACACGAAGATTTTTTTTAGGTGTAGCAAGTATACCATAAAGATGGTAACGATGGGCGTGGAGTTCAGGCTGACGAGAAAAAAAAAAAATTACATCTCAGAATTTCCTTGTCTATTTCAACTCTCCGTATATCAGGGTTTGCTTATCTATAGTGCCCGCTTCTTGCGGTGATAAACACTATATACTTGCTTGTCAGTAAACCCAAAGTTATAGATTTGAAGTATTTATTCTGGACGTTTCGACGGCCACTGCCTTAATCTTCAGCAGTACAAAGCAGAATAAAGAGCAAAATAAAGAAAGGTTATTTTAAGGCTAGAAAGACGTATTTTGCTCCTAGTTCCCTCCCAGACAATACCAAACCGTATTTATGTCTCCCGTATGTTAAAAGCCTTGAAAGTATTGAGTTAGTCAGCAGAGATCTTGATGTAAATATAGCTTTTAGGTACACATCCACCATCAAGTCTATCCTTGTTCACAATAATTTGAGTGACAGTTAAAGCTGAAGAAGGTGTATATAAAATTCCTTGTAAAGATTGCAACTTAGTTTATATAGGAGAAACAGGCAGATCCTTGGATGTGAGGCTAAAAGAACACAAGAGAAGTGTAAGGAATTGTCACACTAATAATGCCAATTTTATCCATGCTTTTGATAGTGACCGCTCAATTAATTGGGATTCCAGTCAAATGTTATTCAAATGTAACAATTTAAAAAAACGTAAGATTTTAGAATCAGTTTGTATACAGAAGCACAAGAATTATAATCTAAATAAAGGCATGTTTGAGGTAGATCCATTAATGAGAGCACTGGTGACTAAATCTCTACCAGATCTAGGGATTAGTGGTAAAGACAGGTCAGGTCCTGATAGGGTTTTAGTCGGGTGGAGCTGACAGGTGGGGTTGGCTAATCACACTGTGCCACGTTACTCTCATCCTCTGTCTCTCCCCCTTCTCTTGGTTCAGTTCGCTTGTATTTTTCATTCAGCTTTGTACTGTTGAAGATGAAGGCAGCGGCCTTCGAAACGTCCAGAATAAATACTTCAAGTCTATAACTTTGGGTTTACTGACAAGTTTTATATTCACGATAGTGTGATATTCCATCCCACTATACTTGCTCTTGGATTATGAGGTTAACTGAGGCTATAGATAAATTATGATCAAATGAATGGGTAAGATAAAACTCAAAATCGTGGGAAACAGGGAGAAAGGAAAAAAAAAAAAAGACTGAGTAGTTGTCGTTCACACCCATGTACTGAAACCAATTATCATTCATGAATCATTACTACACAATTCCCTTCCATCTTTATGCCGCATACGCTACACATCACTATGGGACACTCCAATCACATCGTTGTAAAAAACAAACAAACAAACAAGAAAACAAAAATAAAAAATCTGCTTAACATCCTAATGGCGCAGTTTTTGGAGCACTTGGACAGGTTCACATGATGACCAACAGACGCTTCGAGTCGAACGTGACATGATCGACTCCGACACGGGCGTAGTTCTCTGAGATGACTTGATAGTAAATACACAGCGCCTTCTTCATTACCCCTTCACGCTGAGAGAAGAATGGAAAGAACCAAAGGGAAAAACAGATGAATGAAGCTAACAAATAAACTGCGGTGTTTAAAAGTTGTTCGGGTTTGCTTCGGAGCGTTTGATCAACCACCCAGCGTCAGTGTTCCTCCGCGGCAGCCTTGTTGTGGCTGTGGGACGGGTGGATTGCATGTCTGTTGTGTGCTTTGGTGATTGTTATTGTGTACGTTAAGGTGTGGTAATAATAGTGGTGGCCGACTCTTAAACAGTATCCGATTCTGCCAAACTTGTCCAGTCTGGTGCCACCCATACAAGTCAGGCGTCAGTTAGTACTGAGTGGTTGCCTCGTGTGTGACGCGAGGGTTTTGACACTGACAACTCTACAGAACTCGCTGCTGCCCACGTGAAGAGAGCGGGAAGAGCAGGATGAGGCCAGCACCAAGACAAAGCAACAGTACACTATCGGTGAGTCCATTGTCACTCATGTTATGTCAGTACTGGAGATTTTGGGTCATAAGATGAAGTCAACTTCGTTGGCATGGGAGTATGCTATATGCTACGTTGTGGCACCTAATTAAATATGACAAATTTTTACTGGTTAAATTTAATTTTAAACCGAATTATCTTATATAAATACACAGTGTTACTTGTTGCATTCACTCTTTCATGGTGACAGGAGTAGTGACAACATGAAGACGTGTTTTTAGTGAAAAAAGGTGTCATTGCAGTGTGTCCTGAATTAAGAAATCATGCCACTAGGTGAACAATTACTCTAGTTACCTTATACGCTCAACCATTCTTTAGTTAAAGTAAATGTGTAGAGAGAACAGAGGAAACAAACATATGAATTCAGTAATTATACTATAGTTACTCATAAATATATTAACATTTTCTGTGTTACGTTTTCTATTTTTTGTAATGGATAACTATTATAAAATATTTTCCTAAGCCTACATGTTATGATATGCGGATGCATATCATATCTTAGAAGGTCCATCATAAATCGTTTACCATAAGTTATGATAAGTTAAACCGGCTGGCATAATGGTCCGCTATATTTAGCACTTACCTGATGCTAAAAGACAAGCAAAACCTGCCGTTTACTACCACGTTTACTTCTGATTTATAGCTTCTATAAATATTTCCTTCGCTTTTGAGTATTGAAAGAAGAGAAACAGTGTTTAAGATGATTTGTAATTCTTTAAAATACGATAAATATGGTCCCATATGAGCGCCTCTGAAAAACAATCTTTAAATGGTTTGGTGGCAGGGTTAGCTCTTTCGACGATCGCCAAGGCCATCACTGCTGCGCAAGTGGACTTTCCAGTAGCTTCTCCCAGCAGCAAGGTATCTAAATATTATGACTCCTTAATTTCACAGGTGAGTGCATTTCTCGTTTCTGTGTGTAACTCCGCAAGTCTTCAATCATTAGGTGAGTGACAAAGAAAATATATCTGCACGGTCTAAACAATATCTTATGTTGAATTGTATGTCAATAAGTTAATTAATTTCGTCATGTGATTAATTCTAGAGCTGAAGATTTTGCTGGGGAGGCGACGTTGGTAGTGGGAGCGAGTTACAAGCTGGTACGGGCTGGACAGTTTCATCATCCGGGGAGGACAGACAGTAATATGACAGACGAACGTAGTTAATGATAACTACATGTTTCGTAGCTGAGAACACGCTATATAGGACCGCTTCGTGAATACATCTCTTACTGCTCACACACACACACACACACACACACACACACACACACACACACACACAAAGCTGCTGTAGGTGTCTGTATATTGTACAAAAACATGACTAGAATTATTGTGTTTTGTACTGAAGTTTTTAGTGGTTGGTGACATCAGTGTGCGTAAACTGCCGTGCTTGTCCAGGAGCGTGGGTTTCATATCAGGTACTACTTTTTATCAAGCTGCCGCTGAAATATCAAAGGAGGTGAGCAGAAGGACCTTGACTGTACGAGTATACTGTATAGCGGGGTAGGCTCCCGGGAAGGACGCGCTCCCCCTTTGCTCGTGACGTCACCATGGTCCCTCCTCAGGCTGTATCCTTGGAGTATGACCTGACCTGCCAGGGTGGACAGGTGTATAGGCGGACACGAACACACACACACACACACACACACACCGGTAGCTCAGTGGTGAGAGTGCTGGCTTCACAAGCTAGAGGACCGGTGTTCGATTCCCCGGCCGGGTGGAGATATTTGGGTGTGTCTCCTTTCACGTGTAGCCCCTGTTCACCTAGCAGTGAGTAGGTACGGGATGTAAATCGACTTGTGACCTCGTTGTCCCGGTGTGTGGTGTGTGCCTGGTCTCAGGCCTATCCGAAGATCGGAAATAATGAGCTCTGAGCTCGTTCTGTAGGGTAACGTCTGGCTGTCTCGTCAGAGACAGCCAGACGTCTCGTCAGAGACTGCAGCAGATCAAACACACACACACACACACACACACACACACCAGTAAGCGGCGAGGCAAATGGGCAAGCCTCTTAATGTGTGGCCCCTGTTCACCTAGCAGTCTAAATAGGTACGGGATGTAACTCGAGGGGTTGTGGTCACGCTTTCCCGGTGTGTGTTGATGTGGTCTCAGTCCTACCCGAAGATCGGTCTATGAGCTTGAGCTCGCTCCGTAGACTGGCTGGGTGACCGAGGTGAATTACACACACACCGCGTAGTGTAGTGGTTAACACGCTCGACTCATAATCGAGAGGGTCCGGGTTCGAGTCCCGGAAAGCGGCGAGGCAGGTGGGCAAGCCTCTAAATGTGTAGCCCCTGTTCACCTAGCAGCAAATAGGTTCGGGATGTAACTCGAGGGGTTGTGGCCTCGCTTTCCCGGTGTGTGGAGTTTGTTGTGGTGTGGTCCTACCTCTGAGCTCTTTCCGTAGGGGAAAGGCTGGCTGGGTGACCAGCAGATGACCGAGGTGAATAACACACACACCGCGTAGTGTAGTGGTTAGCACGCTCGACTTACAATCCAGAGGGCTGGGTTCGAGGCGAGGCAAATGGGCAAGCCTCTTAATGTGTTCACCCTGTTCACCTAGCAGTAAATAGGTACGGGATGTAACTCGAGGGTTGTGGCCTCGAGCGATTCCCGGTGTGTGGAGTGTGTTGTGGTCTCAGTCCTACCCGAAGATCGGTCTATGAGTTCTGAGCTCGCTCCGTAATGGGGAAGACTGGCTGGGTGACCAGCAGACGACTGTGGTGAATTACACACACACACACACACACACCTTGCTTTATGGATCCTTTATGGATGAGGATGATAGATAGAATTAAGTAGCTACAGGGACTACCACGTGTAGGCCTGGCAGCCTCTTGCAGCTTTCCTCTTTTTTTTTTTTTCTCATATTCCTATGTACTAATAGAAACCTCAATTTGCGTCATCAAAATCCATTGTGAATACAACCAATAACATTCAGCGCTAAATCATCGCTGAAGATTAACAATAACAAAACTCCTGAAAATTTAGTCTCCAGCATTTAGGAACACATTCATCAGCCTGGTGAAGGGCAGCCGCGTGCTTGGCAGTCTGGTGCTCAAGTCGACATCCCTGCTGGACGATGAAAGAGAGCGAGAGAGACGCGTGCTGCCAGTGTTTACTTCCGGTGCATCTTGCTTATCATTTCGGTACACAGGTGTACGTAGGTTATGCTCGGCGAGGAGAAATAACAGTGTACGAGTGAGGTGTGGCCACTCTTCTGTATAAAGCTAATGATCAATTTGTGCATAGTATTCTATATTAGTATTAGTAGTAGTAGTAGTAGGTCAGGTGCCGTGGGGCGGGCGGGGAGAGGGGCGTGATAGGGTCAGCTGCCTCCATCACTCAAGGGTTCATTTTCTTCACAACTTGTCAGTCTCTCTGCCAAGTGTACGGGTTTCTCTCTCTCTCTCTCTCTCTCTCTCTCTCTCTCTCTTGGATGCTGCCCTGGTCCTTTCCTACGCATCAGCTTCCCTCCAGCCCCTCCTCTCCTCTTCTCTCGTGTCTGCCTTCGTTAGGTTCAGGTGGAAATGACAGGTGTGAAAGAGAACGCCTGTGTGTGTGTGTGTGTGTGTGTGTGTGTGTGTGTGTGTGTGTGTGTGTGTGTGTGTGTGTGTGTGTGTGTGTGTGTGTGTGTGTGTGTGTGTGTTTGGATCGTAATATCCTTTTTCTGTTTCTCTTCCACCTTCTCTCTCTCTCTGATTTTTTTTTCTTTTCGTAAGGTGGAGGTGTAGGTGGAAATGTGTATTTGTGGGGTAAGGTATCTGCGTCTCTCTCTCTCTCTCTCTCTCTCTCTCTCTCTCTCTCTCTCTCTCTCTCTCTCTCTCTCTCTCTCTCTCTCTCTCTCTCTCTCTCTCTCTCTCTCTCATGCCTTGCTCGAACTAAAGGAGAATAAAAAACTTACATAGAGATCCCCAGGTAGAGGTTGGCAGCCCCTTACTCTGCCTCTTCCCCTTCCTTCCCCCCTTTCCCTTTCCCCCCCTTCCCTCCCTTTCCCTTCCCCTCAGCCTCCCTTTCGTCATTAACTTGCTCCTCGCCTTTTTATAGTAGCCGTACACAAAAATACTCTCTCTCTCTCTCTCTCTCTCTCTCTCATTAGTATGGAAAAACTCTAGTATCACTACTGCTACTACCACTACTACTACTACCATTACTATTTGTACTACTACTACTACTACTACTACTACTACTACTACTACTACTACTACTACTACTACTACTACTACTACAACAACAACAACAACAACAACAACAACAACAACAACAACAACAACAACAACAACTACTACTACTGCTACTACTACTACTACTACTACTACTACTACTACTACTACTACTACTACTACTACTACTACCACTACTACTACTAACTGACGTGTGGAGATTGTAATTGAGTGTCAGTGCAGGTCATCAATGCTTTAAGGAATTCATTACATTATTCAAACAGTGTGAAGTCTCAGTCATGGAGTTCAGGATGAGTTCAGTTTAATTTCGGGGATTTTGATCTGGCTTATGGTAACTACTTGTGTTGCTGTGGCTGCTTGGACAGAAAGTCAGTATCAAGGAAAGGAAAAACGGAAAGGAAAGAAAATATTTGCCTGGAAAAGTAGTATTATGAAAAAAAAGTAATGGTATTAATTTGATTTATGAAGAAATGAAGCTGTGGTTAAATGAGGTGAGGTGAGGTGAGGTGAAGTTTGATATAGAAACAAAAAGCATTCAATATTTTTTCTTTTATTTTCTTTCCCGTCACTTTTTTCTTGTTACATTTCTTGTTTCTTTCTTGCTTTTGCTTTTTTTAATTTTTACCGTTAGCTACTTTTTATTTATTTATTTTTTTTTCTGTCACTTTCTCTTCTACAACCGTTGCTCTGAATTGTTTGGCTCGCAGTCTTACGTCCGTCACACAAGAGCACTCGAGACTTAGTGCATCCGAAGTTTCGTTGTTTTGTATGTAAACAGCGCACCCATCATAGAAACGTGGCTGCTGTATTTGTGCTGGTGTTCAGTTCGTGTATACGTGTTCAGAATCAAAAGTCATGATATACGCTTATTCATTAACTAATTAACTACTAAATTATTTACTTCCCTACTTTCTAACATGCAATTTACTGTCATAGAGCCGTCTGATAAAGTTAGTTGATAGTCAAACGCATCGATCATATCTACAACTATCCTTTAAGTTTTCTCAGCAAACTATTAGGAATCTAAACACACCATGGGAGGAAAGTAAAGAAAAATAACCTTGGTGATACATCCTGGGTATTAATTTTTGTTCGCTTATTTATGTAACCCGATCACTTCTCGTGTGTTTGGTTTGAGAAAAAAGAAAGAAAAAAAAAAAAACTTGGAAGGAGGCTTCACATGGTCGTTGAGTGCTCGTTCACATAATGAGTTCAGAACTGCCATATCTCTTGTGACAGAAGCGGAGGAGGAGGAGGAGGAGGAGGAAAATTGGAGGAGGAAGAAATAAGGAAAGATGAACACGAGATAAAATAAAAAAAAAGGACGGATAAAAATAAATGATATAAATATAAACACAGAAAGAGAGAGAGAGAGAGAGAGAGAGAGAGAGAGAGAGAGAGAGAGAGAGAGAGAGAGAGAGAGAGAGAGAAAGAGACATTAATTTTTATTTGTAATGGCCCGTGAAGTTGATATGATGATACAAAGGAAATAAATGTCAGGTTGGGTGTGCAGTGTCATGGTAGCGGGAACCATCTTGGCTGTTTGTGTCTCGGTCTGAAGTCCGCCACCACAGGAACACTCCACGCTTTGACTTACACTCGAGACTCATCGTGACCGTGTATTTGTGGTGATATTTACACGTGTTTCAGTATACAGGAAAGTGATAAACACACACTCATAGAATTACTGACATGTTTCTTGAACCAGCACAAACGTTACATACGGAAAAAAATTGTTAATATTATTTGTCTAATTAGAAGTATAACATTGCCTTATGGACAAGTTACAAAGTGTCACCGTGCAGAATCACAAGGCAGAGTAAAATTAACATGCGTAACAACTTGCTAATGAAATGCGCGACAGAATTAGTGATAGAGGTTGCAGGGATCCATATTTTGGCAACCACAGGTGAATATATCTACGGTTCCAGACAAGCCATTATGAAACCAATCATTATTTGAATAAGTATACCCTTTAACAGGGTATACTTAATACATTCGAAGACCATTTGTATTTGTATATTTACTACTGTGGAATCATATCCATGGATACAGAGGCAGGTTTGCATTCCTTTTCGAATATTAATGTAACTTTTGTTTAGTCTGTCCTTGTTCAGAATTAGTATACTTTCTGTCAAATTGGCACTCTTTTCTGGTTTCCGCTCTGAACTCTGCATCGCTGTCTTTGTCAACACTAATGGTGACGTTTGTACGTAAAACATACATTAAGTGCAGCTATTTCTTACTTTCTTGCCGTGGGAGTCTCGGGTCTGTCGAGCGTGTGTGCCAGCGTCAAGCGTCTTATTCTCCTCGCTAAGCTTTGAGACATCACAGATACGCATGATGCAGTGAGTCAATCTTTGAGTGCATCTCTGAGTGTATTTTGTCCACTATCAAAGCTGTTCTATCAGACGCACTGCTCCTCAACTTTTTAATGTCACCACAAAGAATCATGTTCGTCCGAAAAGATTATTTGGTTTTCTGCCGTGGTGGAATAAGTGACTACAGCCTTGAAGCTTGATCCGTTTTTTATTCTTTACTATGCATCCCGTATGATAGCACAGTTGACTATTCCTGTAGTTTTGTCATCAGATTTTCAACTTCGTGATCTTCCAAGCGTCTTATGTTGTGGGTTTAGCTATTCAGGGATTTCAGTTAGGTGTTCAGTTTGACTTGTTCTCTCGCAGTTTCTTATATTTTTAAACGTTGCAGTGAAGGTTATTCGGATATTCCAGAAAGTGGGACAAAAGATTCTGAGCCGTCAATACAAAAACACCTGTGAGAAACTGACTAACCATCTCTGCGGCCTTGGAAATTGTTCGTTTAAGAATACAGACCTACATTGCGCACTGCTCATGGACACAAACACAGTGTTCCTGGACCATGGAGTAACATGTTGGTCGATATACGTGCCACTTATTTCTTCGAGTTAAAAATTTATTCCTTTCTTTAATGTGATGGAAATTTGGCTGTGTGGTATGGGAAATGTACATAGGTAGTTCATATAGTACGATTATTTGGTGTTTGTAGTTTCAATAATGAGGGATCCGAAGTGTTCATACTGTTTCGTGATACTATTGTTTCGCTGTCTTGTTCTGTGTTCCGAGGGTGTCGTGTTTGTCATTGGTCCTTAAAGGTTCCAATTTGCTCCATCCTACCTGTTGTGCACAAGTGTGGCTCTGGTTTAATCAGAAGTAAAGCCTTGGGATAAGGTAGTGTTGTCTACTCTAAAAACACCACAGCCTGCTTTCCATTTTTTGTAGGATGCATGGAACTTAAACAATCTTTTCCTCATTTTTTCGTACAATTTAACGCTCTTTTTCCCATTTTTTTACTCTATAGGTGGTCTCTCACACGTAAAGAAAAGATAAAAGAATAAAAAAAATTCACTTTCGCAAGATTTTAGCCCTGCAAGGTTGGTTACTACGAGCTCTCGCCCTCGTCACACTGTGCCTTGCTTGTACGCAGAGCCGGTCGATGTTCACCCACCCGGGGACGCTTTGCCGAGCTGAGCTTACAATGGGACTTGCAAATGTGTGTGTGTGTGTGTGTGTGTGTGTGTATTTACCTAGTTGTATTTACCTAGTTGTAGTTTTACAGGGCCTGGGTTTTATGCTCGTGTGGTCCCGTCTCCATATCTACACTTATCCAATTTTTCTTTAAAACTATGTACACTCTTTGCTGATACCACTTCCTCACTCAAACTGTTCCAAGTCTCAACACATCTTTGCGGGAAACTAAATTTTTTAACATCTGTCAGACATCTTCCCTTCCTCAGTTTCTTACTATGCGATCTTGTGATTCTAATGTCATATTCTTCTCTCAGGATTAGTTTCTCATTATCCACTTCATCCATTCCGTTAACGTGTGTGTGTGTGTGTGTGTGTGTGTGTGTGTGTCATTACTATAACTATTATTATCATTGTTATTATTATTATTATTATTATTATTATTATTATTATTATTATTATTATTATTAATTATAATGATAATAATTATAATTAGTAGTAGTAGGATTATTATTAGTAGTAGTAATAGTAGTCGCAGTAATACAGTGATAGTACCGTAGTGTGTGTGTGGTGTACGTGTGTGTGTGTGTGTGTGTGTGTGTGTGTGTGTGTGTGTGTTTCACTGTTTGATCTGCTGCAGTCTCTGACGAGACAGCCAGACGTTACCCTACGGAACGAGCTCAGAGCTCATTATTTCCGATCTTCGGATAGGCCTGAGACCAGGCACACACCACACCGGGACAACAAGGTCACAACTCCTCGATTTATATCCCGTACCTACTCACTGCTAGGTGAACAGGGGCTACACGTCAAAGGAGACACACCCAAATATCTCCACCCGGCCGGGGAATCGAACCCCGGTCCTCTGGCTTGTGAAGCCAGCGCTCTAACCACTGAGCTACCGGGCGTGTGTGTGTGTGTGTGTGTATGTATGTGAGTGCATATATGCTTGCGCGTGTGTATGTGCGCATGTGTCGTGTATATAACGAAAGGAGAGAAAGGGAAATTGAGAAAGGACGAGAAACGAAAGGAAAAATGCCGAGTGGAAAACCTTATTCCATACCAAAATTTTCCGTGTGACTGCATTCACATCAACCACATCCCTCACCGTGAACCCGCCCATCTGCTGCAGCCGCGGGGCCTTTCACGGCAGGGCGCTCTTCTCCGTGGTGCTGCGGGGACCAGGGTGGGAAGAGCCAGCGCGAATAGAGGGTGGATGGGCGATGCGGTGACTGTGGAGTGGAAGAGGGGAAAGGGAAGGAACGAGATGGAAGATGGAGGTGGAGGATGAAGGGACAGTGGAAGAGGAGGAGGAGGAGGAGGAGGAGGAGGAGGAAGAGGAGGAGGAGGACGAGGGGGAGGAGAAGGAGCAGGAGCAGGAGCAGGAGGATGAGCAGGAACAGGAGCAGAAGAGAAGAGCTATCAGTCCAAACCATGTTCCAGCGTGTTGCCAGGAAGGAAGGAGGACAGACAGGGCTTGGCTGACCTCCAAACACAAGGCTGGACATCTGCTAATGCTGACGCACCTTTCTAATTTCAGTTTTTCCCCTTTTTATATATATTTTGTTCCAGGCAGTGTTAGCTCTCTCTCTCTCTCTCTCTCTCTCTCTCTCTCTCTCTCTCTCTCTCTCTCTCTCTCTCTCTCTCTCTCTCTCTCTCTCTCTCTCTCTCTCTCTCTCTCTCTCTCTCTCTCTCTCTCTCTCTCAGCTACTGCCAACTCCCGTCTCCGTTTCTCACCTCTGCCGAAGTTTACCTGTCTTTGCCTTTGGGTCACCACCTGCCACTGCGTGTCTACCCTGCTGCCCGCCTCTGCTGCTCCTTTGTCACCCTCTCAATATTTCTGTTACTTATCAAAAAGTGTAAATTTTGTTTTTATGTATATTCTTATTTCTATCTAATATATTTTTTACAAGATCGGGATTTCAAGCTATTTTTTTTTTTTTGTGATATCTTCAATTTTTTTTTTCCTTTCAGTTAAGGTTGAATTTCATTTATTTTCTGTTGCATTTTAAAACTTACTGGTAATCTTTTCAATGGATTTTTTCTTCTTGAATTCATGATTTTATTGCGTATGATTTTGTCTACATAGGTCAATGAATGAGTAAAATATGTACAGAATCTGGTTCCTTGACTCTCTCTCTGTCTGTCTGTCTGTCTGTCTGTCTGTCTGTCTGTCTGTCTGTCTGTCTCTCTCTCTCTCTCTCTCTCTCTCTCTCTCTCTCTCTCTCTCTCTCTCTCTCTCTCTCTCTCTCTCTCTCTCTCTCTCTCTCTCTCTCTCTCTCTCTCTCTCTCTCTCTCTCACACACACACACACACACACACACACACACACACACACACACACACACACACACACACACACACACACACACACACACACACACACACACACACACACACACACACACACACACACACACACACACACACACACACACACACACACACACACACACACACATTGCGATCCCTGTTTTATCCAGTCGCTAAGAGAGACGCAAGACCTCAGGCAGTAGATATTTGACTTGGTGTGCCTGACCCTATAGTTGCAATCAGTCCAAGACCTCAGACAGTAGGCAGACAGTAGGCTTGGTGTTGCTGATCCCTACAGTTTCAGTCAGTTCTCGTAGTGGCGGGACGTTGCTGGGAGGGAGAAGAGGAAGAAACACGAAGGCGCTACAAAAAATCACTGCTCCGTTGAAATACTCCTCTTTGGCTTCACAACACACCTGCTTCATGGCTTCTTACTCTTCTTCCTCCTCGTCTCCTACTTCTCCATTCCTCATTTTTTTTTCTTTTTCCTCCTCTTCTTTGTTCTTTGTTTTTGTTTCTCTTCTCTTTTTGTTCTCTCTGTCTTCTACTTTTCTCTTTTTCATCTTTCTTCTTCTTTTTTCTCCATTTTGGTTCTTCTCTTCGTTTCTCAATTTTTTTTTCTTTTCTTGGTCTCTTCGTCTTCTACTTCTCTCTTCTTCATTTTCCATCTTATTCCTCCTTCTCTTTTTTTTGTTGTTCTTCGTCTTCCTGTTTTTTTCTTCTTAATCTCTCTTTCTCTTCGTTTTCCTTGCTCCTCCTCCTCGTTTTCCTGTTTCTCTTATCCCTTTGTTCTATTTTCTGCCTCCTCCTTAGTTTTCCTTTGTCCTCCTTTATCGTGTTCTTCTCTTCGCTTTCCTGTCTCTCCTGCTTTTTTGCCCTTTTTTCTTGTCGTCTTACTTTTCATATTCCTTCTTCTCTTCTTTCTTCGTTTTCCTTTCTCCTCCCTCTCCTTGTTCTCCTTTTTTTTATTTTCTTCCTTTTATAAATTTCAAAACTACTACTACTATTACTATTCTCTCTTCTCTTTCCTTCGTCTTACTTCTCTTAGTTCTCTTCCTCGTATTTATTCTTTTCCTTCTACCTTTTTTCAAAACTTACTTTTTTTTTTTTGCCTTATTTTGGTTTGTTTGTTTGTAATTCGTGTTTGAGATTTTTATGTGTTTTGTAATGTGGTGTGGTGGTTATGCTATATTTGTCTGTCTGTTTGTGCGTCTGTTCATCTGTTTTAGTCTTCTCCATCTCATCATGTTACTTCTGTCATGTGTTCTTCTTTATTCATTTTTTTTCACTCTATTTTCTCTTTTTCCTGCATTCATTGTTCCATTTATCAATCTGTATCAGTTACCTAGTCTATCTATCTATCTATCTGTCTATCTAACTAACTATTCATTAATCTCTCTACCTTGCTGCCATATTGTTTTCGTTTCCTATCATGATCTTATCCATCTGTCTAAGTATTTATATCAATCATCCACGTCCTCTTCGTCCTCTGCTTCCCTTCCTTCATTCTCTTCCCTTACATCATGATTGTTTTTATCTATCGATCTAATGATTTACACCTCTTTTTTTTTCCTCTTCGTCCTCACCTTCCCATCATTCTGTTCCCCTTATATCATGGTTGCTTTCACACATCCATCTATCTGACTACCATTAATCTGTATATATTTTCTATCTCTCGGCTCTATCACTTTGTGCCATATACATCTTATCTACTATCTATCTGTCTGCCGGCTTACCTGTCCATCAGTCAGTCAATAGATCTATCTACCTATGTATTAATGTATATATCTATACTTTATTTGTCCATCTCCTTGTCTATCTTTCAATCCATCCATTCATATATATATAACATCATATCTATTTTCGTCCGCTCCGCTGTATACCAATATTCTCATCCCAATCGTCATCGCCTTCTGCATCACCACCGTCACGAGCTGCCCCCTGCGTGACCTACCAGCAGAGACAGGCAAGGAGGGAGGGAGGGAGGGAGGGAGGGAAGTAAACAAGCAAGCAAGCAAGCAAGCAAGCCAGCAAGAAGGAGCAGCAGCAGCCAGTAAGCGGGATCGAGGCAATATTTATGAACAGTCAAGAGCTGCGAGATGTAAACAAACTTGAGTGTCAGAATCCGTTTTCTTGATATATTTCTTCTATTTCATTATGAGCGAGTGAGGGTGCGGGAAGCGGGTGGCGGCGGCGACGGTGGCGGTGGAGGAGGCGGCTGGTGGGTGGGTGGGTGGGTGGATGGATGGGTGGGTGATGCAATCAGTGCGTATATACTCGACGTACGTACCTCGCTGCGGGTAAATATGGATGTTAGATTTTAGTTTAGTGAGGGTTTGGGTGGCGTGTTTCGACCTCCTCCCTCCTCCCTCCCTCCCTCCCTCCCTCCGTAGCATCTTCCGCTCTCCCTCCGAGGACTATAACCCCGCCCGGTGAGAGAGAGAGAGAGAGAGGACGTGGGGAGTAAAATCTATATGGGTATGACGATTTTTTCCGCAGCACATCGAAAGGTGAGGCAGGATCGTACAAGACTTCACTTGTGCATTGCGATTCAGGCTCACCTCATCCCGCCTTTAGTGTTGGATTCCACCTGGGTGTGCTTTTTGAATCACCAGTAATGCAAAATATACTACACCAGTTTCCATCCTCCTCCTCCTCCTCCTCCTCCTCCTCCTCCTCCTTCTTCTCTGCCTCTTTAACACCTGCTTGTCTTTCACATCCTCCCATCCTCTCTCTCTCTCTCTCTCTCTCTCTCTCTCTCTCTCTCTCTCTCTCTCTCTCTCTACACCTAACTAATTTATATCGTTTATCTCCTGCGTCTTATCTAAATTTCCTTGCAATGAAATGTTTCCCTCAGCTTCCCTGAATATCACTGTACGCTCTTCTTCCTCCTCCTCCTTCTCCTCCTCCTCCTCCTCCTCCTCCTCCTCCTTGCCCAGCTTCTCCAAAAAAGGTAGGGAGGGGTAAGTGATGTACGGAAGGGGGTCGAGGAGTAGGAGGAGCAGAAAGAGGAGGAGGAGGGAAAAAGAGGAGAAGAGGGTAGACTTAGAGAGAGAGAGAGAGAGAGAGAGAGAGAGAGAGAGAGAGAGAGAGAGAGAGAGAGAGAGAATTGCAGGTGGCATCTGATCCATTAAACGTCTAAACCCGCCGGTCGCTCTCTCTCTCTCTCTCTCTCTCTCTCTCTCTCTCTCTCTCTCTCTCTCTCTCTCTCTCTCTCTCTCTCTCTCTCTCTCTCTCAACATTGTAAGCCTGCATCATTATCATCATAACTTTTACTATACTGCTGCTGCTGCTGCAGATATGATATACAAGTAGTATTTAGTTTGTATTCTTGTAGTAGTGATCAAAAGATTGCTTATTGTAACCAGTATTAACTTTCATTTACTTTTACCCATACAGAAGGTACACTCCAGCAATGCAATTGTGAAACCTTTTACTGTTCGTCAATTGTTTCCATTATCATTTTCAGCCATCAGCAGACATATCATCTTGCGTTACAGTGTCTTCAAAGAGCACTTCTATACCTTCGTAAAGATTAGATTAACCTCGTATTCTTTCTTTCCTCTATTTCCATCCAATTAACTACAGCGATCTCAGTGTTAATGGAGGAAACAACCGTGGCGGTGGAATGGTTAAGTATTGTGGAGTGACTCGGCGTGTAACAGTCACGATCAGGTGTGGAGTGCTTGGTGATCTGACACACCCACTGCTACTCTGCTTGTGTGCTTTGTTTCCTCTTAGTTTTGATAGAAATAGGTAAAAGAGATGTAGATAGATATGGATTGAAAGGTTGATTTAGATTTTAGATAAACAGAAGTATATGCTTATGAATTAATATCCTTACCTAAATAAATATTTTAAAACTACACTCACGATATCAAATTATTACCCAAGTTTGGGATATTGCGTCCACTTGAATTTGTACATGAAGCTCAGTTAGTAGAAAGCATCTCTGAATTTCCCGCGGCTGAGTTATGAACTTTCGTGAGTCAGTAAAGTGAGCCTCTGTGTCTGGCAAGTCTTACAAGTTACCCACTGATGTAATGTTTTCTTTACTCCTTAGCGCATCCTTGATAGCCGTGATCTTTGCCTCGTGTGGAACTGTATACTTGATTCCAAAGGGGTGACTTGTATCATAGCACTTCTGCGTCATTAATTGAGTCACGATGCTGAGTAGTAGGTGTGAGTAAGGCATGAGTGTTGTTGTTTTAACAGCTGACCATGTGTGAAGACTTCCTCTGCATTTACAAGTCCACGTATACACCACAGACAGGTGTCGTTGTAACATGGCATCTACGTTTGGTCCTTAACCGATTACTGACTGAAGCAAGGGAGGTTTCGAGATACTCACCCTTCAGCTTCTGTAGTTGTTTCTGGTTTTGTTTGTGGACTGAAACTGGCTTTTTATTCCCTATTTTTTTTTTTTTTGCTCCACGCCGCTGTGCCCCCCCTCCCTCCCTTACGTAAAACAAAACAAAACTAGTAACAAAAGGCTTCCTTCGTCGTGAAGCAATTTTGTGTTGTTAATGTTGCGTTAAGAAGAATGCAGTGTTTCACGAGTGTGTTCATGATGTTACCGAATTATTTGTGTGTGTGCAGACCAAGGTGTAAATCCTGAGTTAATGGGTTCAAGTTTGAAATATTTAAGTAAGAAAGAAATGGGAAAGAACTCGTTCTCATACAGAGTGGTTGATGAATGATGATCAGGTTATTAGTGCTAAGTCAGTAGGGATCTTTAGAAAAATACAGATAGGATGATAGGTGTTCGTTCATATAGGGGCTGCTACGTGTAGGCCTGATGGCTTCTTGCAGCTTCATTAATTTTCTTATGTTCTTTTGATCCGCCTGATCTTGACTCACACACGTCGGATGGCTATATGACACACGCTGGATGAGAACGTGACTCACACTCGCTGGAGGGATACAGTTAATTGTTCTGGAGCTGAAAGGAAAGCTGCCTGAAATAGATGAAATGGAATAAGGTTAAGATACAACATTAATTTTGTAAGAAGATGGATCGAAGATTAGTAAGGATCCATAAGTGACCTTTTCTCTGAGTGTTCCGGACAGACATGTGTAAGTCATAATCTTCCAACAAGGAACACAGTAACAAATGGCTTGGCTTTTTAATTCTTCCCTTCCGTAATTTTTTTTTATATAATTTTTTTGAGAATAGTTCTGCGAAACGAGTAACCATTTTATTTTATATATAGTGCATATTTAGCATCTTTTTTGTTTTATTTGTGTTTTTATTGAAGCTGTTGGCTAGCTCCCATTAACATATAGAAGGAAAGAATAAATAAAAAAGGAAACCTCTTCCTCAAAAAAAAAAAAAAAAAAAAGAAATGCTATACGTTTTACCAGTTTAGTTTTGGAGTTACCTTGGTATTTTCTCTTAATAGAATAGAATGATTTTTTCCGAAAGTTTTTTTATGAGAAGTGAAAAAATGGAGCCGAATGACGCACAACAGAACAAAACGGAAAGCGATGAGTCAGGAAATGGTTCGCAGCGGGCTGGTATTGACGAGTCCCGCCAGACAAAGACGAGGGCGTGCTGGAGAAAGAAGTCTTTGTGCGGCAGGCGAGGAACAGCGGCAGGCGAGGGTGAGGGTGATGTCAGGATAGCAGCGTCTTACCCTTTTTTACACGCTGTTCGTAGAGTGTGTAATGTCACTGAAGAGATCATTGCTTGTGTCCCTGACCTTATACGATCAGACACACACACACACACACACACACACACACACACACACACACACACACACACACACGCACACACACACACACACACACACACACACACACACACACACACACACACACACACACACACACACACACACACACACACACACACACACACACACACACACACACACACACACACACACACACACACACACACACACACACACACACACACACACACACACACACACACACACACACACACACGTTAACGTTTCCCTCACTATCTTCATTCACACAAGTATAGATGGATCAATAGATATATAGAGATACATAGAAATTGTCAGACACACACAAACTACCAAAAAGACTAGCACACAGACAAACAGACAGACAGACAGACAGACAGGATGTACAGTACCACGAAGTTTTATAGATCTACGATGAAGCTGGAATGATAATTTGAAACGAGCTCGGAACGCCAGAAATCATAATTGTAATAATGGTAAATGTCAGGAAATAAATAAATAGTTAAATGATGATTATGATTTCGCATTCTTCTCTTATCACAACTTCTTAACATTTTGCACTGTCGTCCCTTTGATTATTTCTTTCTGTAGCAGAAAATTAGAAAAAAAATCCTTTATTCTATCTTTTCTGTGCTTATATTATTTTTTTTTGCAAGGCTCTGAATGTTAAGAAAAAAAAAAGTGACCATGGTAACGTAGGAACTGAATGAATGAGTAAAGAACCGTTTTAGATTAGGTAATACAACTCGTCAAACACTTTTGTAACAGTTCGGGCTGCCGGTTGTTCTTCCTTTTCATCCTTTGTGTTGCTGTTTGTTCCTTGCCTGTCTGGCCTAACAGATTGCCTTCCTGGAGGTGTGTGAACGCGAGTGTTGAGTCTGCGCCTCCTCTGATCTGTCCTTCTCTTTCCTTCCCTTCCCTATATCATTCCTTCATGCTGCCCTTACATACAAAACTATCCGTCCCCACCTGTCCCTCCTATTCCCTTTCCTCTCAATTTTTCTTCCCGGCCTTCACTTTACCTCCTCCTCCTTTCTTCTCTGTTTTCTCTTTACCACCTTCTCCATCCTTTCTTTTGCCCTTTCCTTCCTTTCCAACTCTTCCTCCCTTCTCTTTACCTCGTGTTATCCTCTCTTGCCCTCCCGCTCTTCATCTTCCTCACCACAGTCAGGCATAAAATTGATCATCTTGGCCACACTACAGTACGTAATGCACAGTGTGTAGTGTATGCTACCCATGATGTATGCTCTCTCTCACGTGTAGTGTATGGTCTCTCCAGTGGTGATGACAAGTGCTTCAGGAATAACTCGTAGGTCTCCTGATGTGCCCACGATCTGCTAGAGACATCTACAGTTTCTTGAATGACACGCAAAGTTGCTCTAAGTTTTGAATTCAGAAGAAAAAAAAATCCTGTTATTACTGTCGCTTATTGTAACTCCAATTGTTGATCTTTGCTGAGCTTTTTAAAGTGAAACAACCTATTAGTTTATACATATATATATATATATATATATATATATATATATATATATATATATATATATATATATATATATATATATATATATATATATATATATATATATATATATATATATATATATATATATATATATATATATATATATATTTACGTCACTGATGTTCGTAGAAATTAATTGAATTAAGATGGTAACTTCATTGATTCAGACAAGTGTGTATATGATCTCTCCTTGACATCCTGTTCTGTTGGGTCGTTCTTCAGTGAACATCTGAACTGAAAACTCCTCACGTCAACTCTCCGCAATGGCAGCTGCAGAGGAGTGAGCCGTTATGTATTGTCTTCTTCAGCTCTCCCCCTTCCCAGATGCTGGTTTTGTAAAGTGGTCTGGCCCGTCTTTATGTTGAGGTCTTCTCCTTACGTACCCGTGTTTGTGCAGGGTGTGTGTGGTGGGCGGATTCCTCCCTGGCGGCATCTTCAAACAATGTGATCTCAAGGCCTAGCCGTGGTAAAGTTCACCTCCTTCAGTAAATTATTTTGCGTCTCGTGGTGCCTCGCAGTGTTGCTTCTTTGCTGTCCACAGACGTTTCCTTGTGATTGCTTTGTTAATCTTGCCATGTGCACGTCGCCCACTCCTGAGCTCCGCTGTAAGACCTTCCTCGTGTGACCACTACTGTTCATTCATCTTAATGATAAAAAAAAAAAAGAAAAATAGCTCGTATCATTCCTGTTTATCCTTCGCGGGTTATCTCTCCGATCACCAAATAGTTTCTTCTTTTTCATTTTATACATTTAGCTTTTTTATTTATTTGTGTATTTATCTATCTTGTCTATTTTTCTACAGGCACGGTATCTAGACACCTCTAATAACAAAATTAAATATTCCGTGTACTTTGTGAGGTTCTTTTCTCAGGTCTTCTCTGCGAGTATTACTTAGTTTCCTTTCAGTGAAGAAAATTGAAACGTTGTATATTCTACCATAAAGTTGTGCATGAGAGTCAGTTCTGTGTGTGTGTGTGTGTGTGTGTGTGTGTGTGTGTGTGTGTGTGTGTGTGTGTGTGTGTGTGTGTGTGTGTGTGTCGATGAGAGGGTGTTTGTTTTTCAAGGTAAATCCTTCGTCGTCTGGATTATCCATTAATTCTTCTCCCTGATGTAGTCGCGGCAATAAGGCAAAACATTGGCGAGTATTGCAATTTTATCTCTCTCATTGCTAAATTCTGGGAAGTTTTTTGTTCCCGTTTTCCACCTTCCTACAACTTGAGAGACGGTATCAAGACATCTCTCGTTATTTGACCTTACATTTACTATAATCATTCTTATTATTATATATATTTTTGACTGATCTACCGCGTAAATCTCGGGGAACAACTATCAAGAAAGCTAATTTCATCTTTTTTTGCTAAGATATCCACATACAAAAAAAAGAGATGCATGATTTTTCTCAGTCTTAATACACGGTTACTCACACAATGTAACCGCTTTTCCCGTCATAATTACCACCATTAACAACCAATAAAGCCTCCTGTCCTTCTGTTCACGTGTCTTATAGGCCAAAAACTTCAGGTCCTGGAAAAACGTCACCTGGGATATCGGTTTTCTTTATGGGGCAATCCAAAGTGTGACTGTGATATTCTTAAAGTATGAAAGCAGCACCACCTTCATACACCCTCACACACACACACACACACACACACCCTTACACACACACACACACACACCCTCACACACAGACACACACACACACACACACACACACACACACACACACACACACACACACACACACACACACACACACACACGTAAAAAAATAAATTGTACAGCTGCGTATATACAGTTATTCATTGACTTTCTAACCTCTTCCTCTTTCTCTTGTGTGTGTGTGTGTGTGTGTGTGTGTGTGTGTGTGTGTGTGTGTGTGTGTGTGTGTGTGTGTGTGTGTGTGTCGGTGGGTTGGGTGTGGGTGTGTAATTAACATTTATACATTTTTCTCTCAGTAATGTGTATTGATTCAACCACAAAAACATGAATAAGTAAATAAACAACATAAGTGGTAAGAATGAATAAGTAATTAAGTAACATAAAATCATATCTTACATAAACACATTAAACACTACACACACACACACACACACACACACACCTCACTCAAGGACGTCCGTAAAAATAAAGCAATATCCTTTCCTCCTATTTCCCCCTTTCCTTCCCCCCACCCCACCCCACCCACACACACACACACACACACACACACACACACACACACACACACACACACACACACACACACACACACACACACACAAATCTACATAACTCCATTCCCACTCAACAATCCCTGTCCTTCTTTTTCCCACGAACATCAAACTTTATCCTACTCCAAGCCACAAACTCCCCATCCCTCTTATTATTTTTTTTCTCTCTTCCCTCGGCACAAGTTGCATCATTAATCAGCTCATTCGTTTCGCTTCCTTCTCTCGTGTCTACCTTTTCGTTCACGCTACTTAACCCACGCAACTTGACAACCTATTTCTCATTTCTCTCATCACCAGCCCCATCTTACCAGCCAGTCTCTCTTCCTCCGTCTAGTAATATTAGTAGTAGTGGTAGTAGTAGTAGTAGTAGGAGTGGTGGTGGTGGTTATGGTGATGATGGGTCCTTTCTCTCTCTCTCTCTCTCTCTCTCTCTCTCTCTCTCTCTCTCTCTCTCTCTCTCTCTCTCTCTCTCTCTCTCTCTCTCTCTCTCTCTCTCTCTCTCTCTCTCTCTCTCTCTCTCTCTCTCTCTCTCTCTCTCTCTCTCTCTCTCTCTCTCTCTCTCTCTCTCTCTCACTACTTCCACACACACACACACAAGAAAAATCCAATTTAACTTTGTCCTATAATTTACCTTGCGTCTCCTCCTCCTCCTCCTCCTCCTCCTCCTCCTCCTGTTTTTTTTTTTTATCTATATACCTCCTTTTAGGTTGTAGTCATCATCATCGTCATCATAATTTTTCTTTTCTTTTTATTTCTTTATCTTTCCTTTTCCTTGCTTTTCCTTTTAATCTCTTACTCATTACAACAGTACTTACTCACCTACTTTTGTTTGTTCAGTTTCCCTAAAGTACTGATGTCTTTCCAAAATGCTTCAGGGAGAGCCTGGAAAAAGAAAAAAAACAAAATAAATAAAAAAGGGCTGTATTTAACAATTATCTCCACGTTTTGCATTGTCTTTTTTTTTTTTTTATCTTTCTCTTCTTGATCAAGACTTTAATTACTTCATATATTTTGTTTCCTCTTGATTTACAAACTAGGAAATTTGCTGAACTTGTGTGTCATCGCTACTGCGAAACTGTGCCTACATTTCCTCAGTATCCTTTGAGAGGGGTAATGAAAAGGCTCCCTTAGTCTTGTGAAAGGAAAAAATAATAAATGAATGGTAATAGAATCGGCAGACCATAATGTATTCAGTGCAAGAGCCGTTAATTTCTATATGGAGACTAAATACTTTCCGAGAGATGATTATTGTAAGAGAACATTTAATTTCACTCGCTAATTCCTACAAGTGTCTCTATAATTAATTTTGCCCTCCATTCACACATTGCGCTCTTCCTTGCATCACCACTTGATGTGCAGTGTGTGCGTCGTACGGGTGTCAATAAACATATTCATGGTAACGACAATGATTACAGTCACCATGCTGCTTGCCTAATGTTTTCCAGGAATTCTTACAGGGAAGCGTTGCGCAGGAGCCACAGATGTGTCCCTCGCTGGCCCTGACGAAGGCATGGACACTGCCACACTACTGATAGTTGATACAGCGTTAATGTTTCTTTTTACTAGATACTTTATGGCGTGACGAACTTTTTTATTGTACATCTACCACCACCAACATCAATACTACTGCTGCTACTACTACTACTACTACTACTACTACTACTACTAAAACAATAACTACTATACTATTACTATTACTGCACTACTACTATTACTACTGCTGTTCTGCTGCTGCTGTTGCTGCACTGCTGCTACTGCTGGGTACTGCTACTGGTGCTGCTGCTACTGCTACTACTGCTACTGCTGCTGCTGCTGCTGCTGCTGCTGCTGCTGCTGCTGCTGCCACTGCTGCTGCTGCTGCTGCTGCTGCTGCTGCTGCTGCTGCTGCTGCTGCTGCTGCTGCTGCTGCACCACTGCTGCCACTGCTGCTGCTGCTGCTGCTGCTGCTGCTGCTGCACCACTGCTGCTGCTGCTGCTGCTGCTGCTGCCACCACCACCACTACCACCACCACTACCACCACTACTACTACTACTACTACTACTACTACTACTACTACTACTACTACTACCACCACTATTTATTACAGTTATTACTATTACTGTTTCCTTTTCCCGGTGAGAGGAATGGCAGGAGCAGCACGGGATCATTAGGGAGGGTGAGGGAAAGCATGAGAATACTAGTGAGCACAGCGGGGCCAGCTGGCAGCACGGGCTTACGTCAAGGCCAAATCAACACCAGCTGATGATTAATGACTGGTTAGACCGCAATAAGCAAATATCACCAGTGTAGCGCCTATAATTACCACGCCAACCCCATCACGCCCGCGCCACCATCCAGATCCGCCACGGAGAGCGAGGAATCAGCATATTTGAGGGTGACATCGTGCACAGAGAAGCCTGATGACGACACCACATCCCCAGGGAGTCCCTGGGCCCGCCAAGCATCTCACGCCGGGCCCAACACTCTACCTGCACCGTGCACCGTGCACCGTTCTGTTCCCTCACCTGAACGCCACATGTACCCAGTGTCGAAGCTTGACGTTATTGTATTGCTGGAGCGGAAAGAATTTGTTTCATTAAGATGTTTTTTTTTCTATTTACTCCGAAAAGTCGCGAGGCGCGCCTGTCGGTCACGCCCTCCCGTCGCCCACAACAAGGTGATTATGGAAATATGAAAAGTACAGAACTTCAGCCCTCAATATGACCCTTGAAGCATTCCAGTTCATGTCTCCACTACTCGAGGGGACATAATTGTATATATATATATATATATATATATATATATATATATATATATATATATATATATATATATATATATATATATATATAAACTATTTATGCTCAGTTATCATTTACATATTTATGTATGCCGGCATATTTGTGTGAGCATTAACATCACATTATGTATGTGTAGGTCAAGGTCAACAGTAAGGCAAGGAAAGGTCAAGGCCCTTCCTCCTCCCCTCCCTGACACACACACACACACACACACACACACACACACACACACACACACACACACACAAGGGCGGGCCCAGACAGTCTCAGAGTGCGCCGCCTGGCTGGCTGCCTGGCGAGTGCTCCCGCCCTTGGGGTAAGATGATCGAGGAGGCACATCAGAGCCTGGACGCGTGGACAGACTCGGAGAAACAGACGCAACACGCTATGGTGGGAATGACGCATTTGCAGGAACATTCGGGAATAGTGGGGGGGAGGAGAGACGGAGAGACGCCGCGGGCGAACTGGAGCTGTTGGGCAGACGAGGCACAGTAAGGATGAAAGCGTAGCGAGACTGAGGGATTACTGGAGAGAAAGTCAAGGCGAAGGGTGGTGATGGAGGAATGTTGAGCAAGAGTGTTTTGCAGGGATGGGTGGAGGTGATTTGACGGAGGGAGGAAGGGAAGGGAGGAGCGAATGGGGGGAGGGAAGGAGTATTGGATGATGGAGAGGGGGGAGGGTCACCTGACTCTGAGAAACGGTGGAATTGCTGAACTGGACTGCTGCCAACTTGTGCCCCCTCAGCCCTCCCCCTCCCATCCTATCCTTATCAGCCCCACCTCACCCATCTGAACTCCTTTCTCCACCCTCCTCCTCGTTCTTCTCTCCACCCATCCACCCATCCATCCATCCACCCATCCATCCATCTATCCACTCCTTCCTCCAACCATCACTCATCCACCATTGATTCATTTAGGACATTCCAGCCTTCCAACCTCCTTTCCAAATTTCTTAACTTTATTTTTTCATCTTTTTGTCCTTCCTTTTTATTCTCTTTTCCCTTCCGTCTTTTCTTTTTCCCTCCCTCCATCCTTCCCTCCCATTCCTTCCTTCATTCCTTCTTTTCTTCCCTTCCTCCTTCTTTCTTTCTGTCCTTCCTTCCTTCCTTCCTTCATTCATTCATTCATTCCTTCTAGAATCTCTTCCCTACCCCTCCTATCTCTCGCCTTCCATCCCTGCTTTCCTTCCTTCCTTCCTTCCTTCCTTCCATCCATCCATCCATCCATCCTTTTCTTTTTCATTAAACAAATATTCATAAAAAAAAACGAAGAAACAAAAGACAAACACTAACCAGATTCCATTTTCCGAGACACACACACACACACACACACACACACACACACACACCCGGTAGCTCAGTGGTTAGAGGGCTGGCTTCACAAGCCAGAGGACCTGGGTTCGATTCCCCGGCCGGGTGGAGATATTTGGGTGTGTCTCCTTTTACGTGTAGCCCCTGTTCACCTAGCAGTGAGTAGGTACGGGATGTAAATCGAGGAGTTGTGACCTTGTTGTCCCGGTGTGTGGTGTGTGCCTGGTCTCAGGCCTATCCGAAGATCGGAAATAATGAGCTCTGAGCTTGCTACGTAGGGTAACGTCTGGCTGTCTCGTCAGAGACTGCAGCCGATCAAACAGTGAAACATACACACACACACACACACACACACACACACACACACACACACACGATATCGGAGGTAAACAAAGAGGAGAAATTGAAAATACCAAGTGGTGAATGTTGACGAAAGGAAAGATGGATAGAGGACACACAGACAAACAGACAAACAGACACCAGACAGAATGGTGCCCGAGAAATGGCCTGGTTTTGATGGTGTTTGCTGAGGTTGTTGTTGTTGTTGTTGTTGTTGTTGTTGTTGGTGGTGGTGGTGGTGGTGGTGGTGATGGTGGTGGCGGCGCGACTTCGCTTTCCAGAGGTCATTCATCCGCACAAAAAGTTTTTATTTAAGTTCTAGTTCGGACAAGGATCGTATCGGAGGTCATAAAGATGTGATGTGATATGGGATGTCATTTCTGAGAGAGAGAGAGAGAGAGAGAGAGAGAGAGAGAGAGAGAGAGAGAGAGAGAGAGAGAGAGAGAGAGAGAGAGAGAGAGAGAGCCAGAAACCAACAGATAGAGAGATATATAATATAAAGAGAGACAGAGACACAGAGAGAGACAGAGACATATAGAGACAGACATAGACAGAGAGATAGGTAGAGAGAGAGAGAGAGAGAGAGAGAGAGAGAGAGAGAGAGAGAGAGAGAGAGAGAGAGAGAGAGAGAGAGAGAATTAGACATACGTAATAATATATTCTTTTGCGACAGAGAGGCAAATAATAATAATTGTATTCCGTCAAAAGGTTGCTTACGATCTGTCACTACAACTACCTAACACATTCGCATGCTCAGTCGTCTACACAAGCATGCAGGGGCGTCAAGAAATACTCACCTTTTTGCATTTGCATTGTGCTTGTACAGCTTTTTACCAGATTTGTCACTGTTCAGGGTATTGTAAGCTTCTTATTATCATGAGTCTTTATTTCAGTACTGCAAATGTTTCTTATTGTTTTTTCTTCGGCAATGCAAACGTTCTTCATTGTTATTCTTTAGCAATACAAACGTTCGTCATTCTTGTCCTTTCAATATTGCAAACGCTTGACATTGTTGTCGTTCAGTACCGCAAACCTTCTTCACTGTTGACCTTCACTGCAAACATTCGTTATGGTTTTCCTTCAGTACTGCAGATGTTCGTCATTATTTGTCCTTCAGTGCTGGAGATGTTCGTCATTAATTATGTCCTTCAGTACTGCAAACGTTCGTCATTATTGTTCTTTATTACTGCAAACGTTCATCATTGTTGTCCTTCAGTACTGCAAACGTTCTTTATCGTTGTCTTTCAGTACTGCAAACGTTTGTTGTCCTTTGCTATTACAAACGTTCATTACTGTTGTCTTTTAGTACTGCAAACGTTTATGGTTTCCTTCCTATTGAAGTTTCAAGAAATATTAGAATTTAAAATAAGAAAGGAAAGAAAGAAGAACTTAATTGCTAGATAGAATGGTGGATGACATGGAATGCTGGAATAGACTGCAATGATGAGGCTGTTACTGCGATCATCGGGACACAGTTAGTTAGATTAGATACATCTTGAATCAGGGGATCTGTTGGTCTGCTGTCCAATTGTTGTGGTTGTATTTCATGTATTTTGTTTCATGATATGGAAACTAGCAATGGTAACATCGAAACAAAAATCAGATTGCATTACTGGCTTCACACGCCATTTGACGACAGAGGGAGGGCGACGTGATTGTAGAACAGAGTATAACAGGAAAAGAAAGGTGACATGAAAATAGTAACGGAAATAGAAACAATAAAAAGAAGAAAAAAAATAGCGAGAAGAAATAACGGAAAAGTAACAAGCAAAAAATAACAAGAAAAAAAGAATATGAAGAAAGTATTGGAAAAAATAAAAGGGAAAATGTAACAAGAAAGTAACAGGAAGAAGAGTAACAAAAGATGAAAGGCTTTTGTTTCTATTTTGGACCTGACCTGACCTGATCTGGTCTGACCTAACCAGACCTGTCCTGACCTAACCTAACCTAACCTAACCTAACCTAACCTAACCTGACTTAACCTGATCTAACCTAACCCAAACCAACCCAACGTAACCTAACCTAACCTAAGATAACCAGTTACCTTCTTTTTTTTTCCCTTAGATAAAGCTAGTACTATTACTTTTTCGTGATATTCTTTCCTAACAATTTACTTTCCGTTATTTTTCCTGATATTTTTTTACCGGACGGAGGTATACAGGAGCGCTGGGGGGTGAGGTGAGGGGTGGGTTCCCAAGCAACTGGATACTCGACATGTCCTCTTAGTATTTTCTCACACTGTTGACGCGGCGGCCTGTGTTTCCCCGGTAATTGTGGTGAACCGAGCCGTGGCCACCACTGCCTCCCTTCCTCACAAATGGGTGGCCGGTCCGGTATTGTGTTTCTTGTCACACGAAAGTGATTCCATGTGACACAAGTGGAGGACGCTCTGAGGCTGGAAAAATTGAGCAAAGGAGCCGCTACCTAGTACTATTCCCCTCCTCTCTCTCTCTCTCTCTCTCTCTCTCTCTCTAAAGAGATCAGGATACATAGTCTGGATTATTCGATCTTAATTATGTCAAAGTTAACAGCGTACACAACAGATGAACAGAAAACTTGAAAGTTTACCGGTTGAAATAGAGAAGGGAACTCACTGCTTAGCCAGCACGATGCCACCAAAGCTACTGGCGGTGGATATCGAATATAGGAAGTGATGCGACAAAGAAATTCGTATCATAACAGATATGAAAAGAGCCTATTTGTTGAAATGAATAATTATTTTAGTGTGCCTTTTGAGATAAATATGTAAAATTCGTTCTGCTGCATACCACTGCGCTGCGTCTGTATCATTGGCTCTCAGACATCTTTTGTTTACGTACCCGTCGGATTTCAATGACCTGTGTCTTTAACTATGTGCCCCCGCTATGCATTAACAGCCACGTCACCACAGCCATGACTAGAGCCGCATTTCAGGGGATAACTACTCTTCTGTTATCGTGTAAAAACTAGGAAACTCAATGGAATAGTAAAGCATTGAAAGAGAGGTTCTTGCTATGTGCGTCCTCTATCGGGATGATCTATATTTTTTTCAAGAGTCTGTACTATCGTTTGATTAATGGCTGTGGTTGGAAGTAATGCTGCTGGTGAGGCCTCCTGAGTCCTGACACTCAGCACCCAAGAGATATTTAAAGTTTACAGGAAAAATTGCTGATAAAGATATAATTACACGTGACTGTGACGTGACAATGTATACAACACCAGATCTTCTTGAGTACCTTTGGGAGTACTTGTGGCTTAGTGTGGAGTGCCTTAGTGTGGAGACTCTGGGCTACACGATCAATATCTTCATGAAGGAAAGGATCGAGAGAGGCGGTTCGGGACGCCTAACTCCATTGAAAGAAATATATGCGAAGCGTTTTCATGAGATAACGGAAAGGAATATTCCGAAGTGTTTATCGAGTGGTTGCTGCGGGTAAAGGTTGTATCCAATTCAATCTGTCGAAAGTTGAGTTTTCGAGGCATGAATAACAAAATTTCCCTGAATGGCTGGTGCGTGAGGCGCGACACTGCGGGCCGGAGGCTGGTGGCTTCCGTCACTGCGGGAAGCACGGATGTCTGGCGGCCCGGGGTGTGAAGGGCGTGTGTGCTGCACGTCTGGAAAGCCTGGCGTGCATTATGCTTGTCTTTCCGTACTGAGATTGGTGGCCACCTCAAGAAATTCAATATTCGCTGAGTGACATCACTGCAGACGTCACCGTTCAGGCATTTCTCGTCTTCACGTCTTGGTTGCAGAATGAGGAAGTGTGGAATGAATGACGTGACTCGGTGTCCTTATACTCCTGCAGCGCCCTTTGTGTCCATCTATCTATATCCCTGACGCCGCGCTCCTTCCTGGAACTCCTTCCCTGTAAGGCGCCGACTGCGACCCAGAAGCCCCCCAGCAATGTCCTTCCCTCTCTCTCTCTCCCTCCTTCCTTCCTCCCTCCCTCCTTCCCTCCCTCTCTCCTTCGTACACTCCTTGCATGCCTCGCTGTTGACGTCTCTCCCTAATTTCTCCCATTCGTGCGTGGTTTTGTTCCCGCCACTCCGCGCCTCACCTTAAGTCCATCTTTTCTAATGACGTGTTGTTCTTTGTGTATGTGTACTGTCATGTAACACTTATATTTTGCATGCATTCCATTCCTCCCACCCACCCGAACACTCATCATGCGGACCAGTGCCTTAAAATTCCCATGTTCGGAGCATGTGTGTTAGGGATACAAGACGTGTGATATAAGGAAGAAGAATAGACGTAACAGATTCCAGACTATTATAAAGTGAGATTAGAATATATATAAGAAATATTGACTGACGTAATAGTAGATAGCAGAAGTAAACTTCTCTTTATTTTACTGATCATCTTTTTTTTTCTTATTATACAAGCAAGTGATGGAACCTCTTTTACTTGATCGAAGGAGATGAATTATACTGTCAAACATTGTCACATCAATTCTACTACTTTAAAACACACGCACTTGGTAACACCATCTATGACTAATGCGCAGATTGGTTGAAATATTTCCGTCTTGATTGGAAAAGAACAGCAAAAATAACTTTATATCCACGAAAACTATCATTGAATTGTAAGGTAACTGATTATTCTTATCTTGAAATTCCATATAATTGATAACTAAATGAAAATTTTGGTGGAAATACAACCTTTGTTAGCTGCACATTTCAAAACATGACAGGAACACGTGAACTAATCAGCGAGTGAGCGTATTAATGACAAAGTCAACATGTCTGTATGTCCTCTGGTGGAGCATGTGCTGTGTTGGAGTTGGTGACGGAGTAAACTGTAGGCAGGTGGAATCTTCAGCCTGTACACGGAAACGCTTTGCTCTCTTACCACTTTGTTCTCTCATGCCGATTATCTATAAATTTAGGTCATAGAGATGAGTAGCCAAGTTTTCAAGACTGTTTCTCTTTCTGGTAATGTATAAATTTTGTTAGTCTGTCACTAGAACTACATAAACACTCTGAGAAACCAGCATAACCTCAACTACAGCATTTTTTCAATGTAGTGAAGGTGCGTGTGCGCAGTTGTGTACCAGAATATGGCCCTTGCTGTGGAGATGCAGTGAGATGAAACAGACCAAAGATTTCCCATAGACAAGACACCGTAGACCAGAGTGGCGTAATATAGACTTAACTACCTTCACCCACTCGCCTGTCATACCACTCTCTAGCAATATGAAAGGTCTTATTTTCTTTTATTCCTGTTTTTTTTTTTCATGCAACGGCTGATGATGATGGTGGTGATGACCCAGCACTTCATTCCACGTTCTGCCAGCAAGGGTCAGGCCTGCAGTATTCCTAATTTTCTCGTGACATTCCCAGCCTTTCCTGACCTCCCTTCTCATAAGCGCAGTAATGGCCCCATAACTTGTGTCTCCCACGCGATTCCCACTTCATTTCCATTCATATTCACATGGCGATTCTCTCCCACGCGTTTTGTACCCAGCCTTGTGTTTAGGTTCATTTATGCTTTCAGGTCTTCAATATATTACTTTTCTTTTTTTCATTTCTTACTTAATCTGCTTTGCCATTCATAGTTCTGCATAGTTCCTTTCCTTGTATGCTTCAATTCTTGGTATCCCTTTCACTATACTCGTGAGGATTTCTTTCGGTAAGCTTGAGTAAAACATTTCCTTTAATGGGTAACGTATATTATTCAAGCTAACGTATTATCCGCACATGTTAGGATTTTTCTTCAGCTTCGACACTTTTTTTTTTTATATATCTTAATGCTTTTCACGAACTAAACCCCTTCAGTATCATGGTATGTTTCCATATTCATTCTGCTTACAATTTGGTGATTTTATACAGCTTTAGAAACTCACGTGGGGGATTGAAATAGTGAAGACTGGCTATTAGTCTTCTGCCCTCCATAGACTCTTCCAAATGTCAATAAAATCATTCAATCACATCCAAAACTCAAGGTAAAAACGCGTCTCAGTACTGAAGGGGTTAAGCATATCTCCCTCTTAACGAGCCATTCCCTCATTTCTTTGACATCGCTATAGTTTTCATGTTCCTGACGAATTCACTCGGGTAAAATCAATAGCTGATAGTGAGACACTGCTGCAGTCTTTCCACACTTTTCTGTATTTTCTAAAGTTCTTTACGAATTTATGTATATCAGTATCTGATAATGAAAGCCACTCCACCACTCCACCACTCCTCACCTCGCTGTGGGGAGTAGCGCTTTAACCCCTTCAGTACCATGCGTTTTCATTTTCATTCTACTTACTATTGAACGATTTTATACAGCTTTAGAAATTTGTGTAAGGATTTAGATAGTAAAGACTCTGGTAATTAATCTTTTCATCTCCATAGACCCTTCCTAATGTAAATAAAATCATCTAATCATATCCAAAAATCATGGTAAAAATGCATCTCAGTATTGAAGGGTTAACTGTACCTCCCCTCTCGAGTCATCTGTAGCTACGGGAACCTGGCGAACGCAGCAGAGAGGTGAGGAGTGTTCGGTGAGTGAAAGCGATATGATTGACTGAACAGGAGTGGTAAGGAAGAAATCAGTGATCTCTTGAAACTGTTACGATACCGCGCCACAAACAAAGACTGCGTGTATAGGAGGTTACTACTAGTCTTGTGATAGCTTATTGAGATTTCTCTTGGCGTTGTCAGGTTTATATCCTTTTCTTTCTTCCTCCCTCCTTCGTCTATTCCTTCTACTTTCTTACTTGCTCCTTTATTTATTCCTTTTTATTTTCTTTATTTATTTCTAGTTTTATTTTATTCTTTTTTACTTTTTTTCATTTACTTATCATACTCTATTACTTCATCCATCCATTATTTTTTCTATTCATTAAATTCCTTTCGTCACTCTTATCTCATAACTCACCCTCCTCCTCCGTGTTTCATTTCATTTCATTTCATTTAAACCCAGCATGTACTCCTATTTGGCCATAGCAATAGTAAAATGTCCAGCAGCAAGCACTGGCTCATGCATAATGGCGCCATGAACGTAGCAATCATTGTCCCGCGTGACTTCTTCCAGGCACCAAGTAGTCTGTGTAAGGAGCAGTGCGGCGGAGTGTAGGTGGGATGGACGACCCGCTGCCCTCCACCGCCCTCCACTGGCACGCTATGGATAATACCTTTAGATATGCTTGTGAATCAGACAAGCTACGACCCTAGATTTTTCATTATTCCCACTGCTATTTTAATGGAGCTATATTTTCTACCTTTATTTTACCTATCTATCTATTATTTATTTATTTTTTTGTGTTAAAAAAAGATGTTTGGAGGAATATAATGGCTATGAGAGACATCATTATACCTGTTGTGTTTTGTCACCTTCACTTAACTCTGTGGTCATCCTGTAACTGTATGTATGGAGGGGAGGATAAAGGGTAAGGGAATGGGACGCCTGTTGAGAGGTGTTTGTGTTAGCCACTGTGCCTTTATGTCTTGGTAGGGACGACACTTCACTGCAGCGAGAGGCATTGCTTGTTTGTGATGATTTCTTCCTCTTACAGTGCCATTGTTTTAGGACGTTTTAAGGTGATTAGTCTCTCTCTCTCTCTCTCTCTCTCTCTCTCTCTCTCTCTCTCTCTCTCTCTCTCTCTCTCTCTCTCTCTCACACACACACACACACACACACACACACACACACACACACACACACACACACACACACACACACATTTATAACACACACACACACACACACACACACACACACACACACACACATTTATAAACCATATAAAAATATAATGTAAAAAAAATCACGAAAATCTGGCAGCAAAACACGAAACATTACAAACTTACCTTAAGAAAAGATAAATTAGTGAAACATAAAATAAAATTAAAAATAAGGAGAAACAAAAATTAATAGAAAAAATAAAATAAAATGTACACACACACACACACACACACACACACACACACACACACACACACACACACACGCACACGCACAGGGTCAGAGGGGTCGTCAGGGCGGCTTGTCTGGTGACCTAGCCTGACCCTCTTCACCCTCCCTTCCTCCTCTTGCACTTCACCTCCCTGTTCTCCCTCCTCCCTGACCTACAGACACACCCCTCCCCACTCTTTCTCCTTACCCCCAACACCTCCCACGGCTCCACGAACCCAGACAAGGTCACTTTCCTCCCCTCCCCTTCCCTTCCTCCCTCTCCTTCCCTTCCTCCCCTATCACACTCTCTCCCTCACTTCTTCCGCCTTAAAGCCGCGTTAGGGAGGCGTGTCTGGCGCCTGGTTGCCCTCTCTCTCTCTCTCTCTCTCTCTCTCTCTCTCTCTCTCTCTCTCTCTCGTATCTTTGCAGCGCTGTTTCCTCTCCTTACTTCATCAACTATCTCCTCCTTTTCCTTCACTTCCTCCTCCTCCTCCTCCTTCACATGTTTTCGAAAAATCTTACATTTCCTACATCTTCATTCTCTTCCTTTCCTTCCCTCTTCTCACTCACTCACTCACTCACGTAGTTTCTTTCCCTTATATCCTCTCAGCGTTCCTGGTATTGTTTAGCATATTCCTCCCCATCCTCTTCCCATCACTATTTCTTTCTCTTGTTGTGAGCGCGCGCGAGTGGGTATCCAAAGAGGAGAGAGAGGATAAAGGGTCGGGGGGAGAAATGAAGGAGAGCGGCGGCTAGTGCACACACACACACACACACACACACACACACACACACACACACAGTCTTCCATACTCCATTACTCACACTCCTTTTACCTCTTCCTCTTGGTCCTCCTCCTCCTCCTCCTCTTCCTGGTCTTCTTCGCCTCGACTCCCATTGGCTAAGGTTGGTCGCATATCTCGTGCATGATTGGCTGGAGGATCGTCTGCTACTCTGTGATTGGCCAACCAGTTTTCATCGCCCAAGGGAATATTACTTCGACTAACTTTTTTGTATCAGAGAGAGAGAGAGAGAGAGAGAGAGAGAGAGAGAGAGAGAGAGAGAGAGAGAGAGAGAGAGAGAAAGGCTGACTGACTTATACTAGCAATAAATCATATACGTTGATATGAATTAAACAACACACTACACCATTTTCTTCTTCCTTATATCTGCAACAGAGGATGAAAGGCTCTGGTCAGAACGTTCAGTGTGGGGTAGAAGCACAACTGGCATTAGCCATTCACTAAAGTCTTATTAGTTAATTTCCTCTGGTTTGAGTTTTTTTTTTTCGACAAGTTCATTATCTTGTGTTCTGAGAAGCGTTTGTGCTGCAACAGTCTTGATGAAAACCAATAGCGTTTCAGTATAGTCTCGATAAAAGCCAAGAGCGTTTCAAAATCCGGATCTTAGCGATGGAAAAGAAATAACGTAAAGGAGCAAAAGAACCCCACTGAGTCACTTCTGCGCTTAACCTTCACTACATTTAAAGACTTTGCTTAAAGTTACACCGATTTCTACGGGTACTTTTTTTTTTTTATAGTTCTAATAACAGAAAAAATATTTTACGAAACTCATAGGAGAGACGCTATCGAGAACCCAACTCCTCACTTCTGTAGCTTTGAAGAATAGTCGTGGTGAGGGAGGAATAAAAATGCGTTTCTCAAGACCACCCTCCATAGCGTACCACCAACAGAATGCCAATCAAGGCTTCGGGAAGTCTTTAAGTTCGTATCAGGAATATTATACTGAGACACTTTAGTTAGACTCTCATACGAAACTGAAACGCACCGGCTTTCATCGTGACTTTACTGAAATACTCTGGTGTCTCATCACGACTACACTAAAACGTAGTTGGGCTCTTCGTTGATCTATACTGAAACACTCATTATTAGGACTATTTTTAGGGACCACAGAGATCTCTACTCGGGCTCATGTAGTTAATTTTTCCTTTCCTGGTGTATAATCCTTTTTCTTTTTTTATTTTACCCTTCCATTGTTCGTCAGTCTTTTCTGCCATCGCGTATAACTTTAAAAAGACACATTTTGTATTATAGCTTTGCAGAGATTAAATTATCTTCATATCATACTATTCTTTTCTTTATGTCCATCGAAACAGTTTTCTACAGTGCCTTCAGTGTTAACAAAAGACGACCCAAACAATGAAGGGGTTGAGCTATTACTAGAAACACACCACTAAAAGCTCCAATAACTTCCATTGCAACTTGCTGAGCCTTGCCGAGATAAGACGATGAAATTCAGATTGCCGTTCAAAGCTTACCAGATAAACTAGTAACATACAGGAAGATTAATTATATTGAGTGCAATGTTAAGAAATCTGTGTCTTTTGGAATATTACTTACCGAAAGGCTAGAGTGAAAATATGATTCTAAACGTCACAGATAAAACATATTGCTCTACAGGAAAATGAAATATATTGAATGCAGCGCTAAGAAACTTGTATATTTTCTGGAACATTTTGTACAGAGAGGCGGGCGGTGTTTTTATAAAGATATATTTGAGTACTGTCAGCGTGTCCTTGTGAAGCTTCTAATGGAGGGAGGGTGGGAGCATCGTCACTTTACATCGTCACTTTACATCGTCACTTTACATCGTCCCTCCCTCAACAGTTTGGCTCGCTTCATGTTTAACGAGGTGAAGTCGCCAATATTTTGTTGAGACGCATATGCAAATTGGTCTAATGCAGTCTGACTAGAACTTGATACGTTACCAATATTCCGCCTCTATGTCCGGGAGGGAGGCGAGGGTACGAAGCCGAGCATTCCGTAAGCCAAATGTGTTGTCATGTTACACGTCCCGGAAAATTGAAGATCCTACCAATCGAGTAATAAACATATTTACTATACACACTGTTGAGTGATGGATTTTTATTTCTTTTCTTTACATTTGGCGGCGAAAGATGCAATGTTTATATTTTGAGTTTCTTTTGTTGCACATTGCACTATTTTTATCGACTTTCCGAAATTTGAAATGTATTTTTGTCATATATTGATTTTTATTTGAATTTGATTTTATTAATTCATTTTTTGGTACTGTTAGCGAGTTTTAGCCCTTAATAATGGTCTTGATAATGATCTTACGTTGATTTTGTAAGCTCAGTAGGTAAAACAGCTGGTGGTGAGAACATTGAACATAGCTCACTATTACTTTCCTCTCCGTGCAGTGTTACCAAGATCATTCACATCATCGTACCTTGAAC
>NC_059295.1:42390281-42392781 GCF_017591435.1 Portunus trituberculatus
TCATCTTTTCATCTCCCTGACTGGTGTCCCTCTCCTGTCCATGGTATCTTTTGGTGGTCAGTCAGTCGTCAGCCCTCTCCTCTGTCAGTTACCTGCTGTCTGTTTCCAAACCCTATCTCCACACAGTTGTTTTTGTTTCCATAGTGTGTTTCATCTTCGCATAAAATGAGTCCCCAGTCACTAAACGCTTGGAGGGACAGCACCTGAGACCAGCGGACCGGGCCACACCTGAAGTCCCTGATTACTGATAGCCCCGGCCCTTGCTCCCTTCACACTGTGAGCTTCCGGGGATACAAATTAATTAATGAACGCACAAATGTCTCGGATTTCTGGTGCATCGTTCACACTAAATTGTATTCACCAAGTAACGGTAGCACTTGCTTGCAACATGTTACGCTCATTAATTATGCATCTTTAAGAGACTCGCATTTATCTAATTACGCTGCAGAAGGCAGCTGAATTATCGCGTACGCTCTGCCTGAATAAGCTCAAGTTTTGAAAAATTCTTTATTGTGTATGTACATCACGTTAGCTTCCATCCAATTACTGGTATGGTCACCCTTTGCTAGCGCTCAGAGTGACTCAAAAAGTGGTTTCCGTGGACACACACGAAACAGGAGAGGACAGAAGATTATTCTTATCTGTGTCGTCCCAGGCTCAGTGAGGAAGTAAAATTAGCAGGACCATGTCCAGAGTGGAACAAAAGAAGGTGGAGGGACATGAGAGGGAGAGGGCATGGAGGGCATGGAGGGCATGGAGGGGGCACGATAAAGAGATACAGGTGGCAGGCAGTTTGTCTTATTTTTTAGTTGTGTCTTTTTTTATACCAGCGACCCCAAAGTTAAATTAAATGTTTTTGTTGGTTAGTAGATTAATCAATGTGTATATACATTATTGTGTTTATTCATTAATTAATTTATGTGTTGTTATGATTATCATTGTTAGTATTTTGCGAAATTAACTTCTGAAGCATAAATTAATAGATTGTACCACATGCAGCTGTGTGCGCCAGAACAACTGTGTATGATCACATGTGTTGTTAAGTCAAATCAGTACATGAAATGTATAGAGATGTCTCCAAGTCGAGTATTGTCACACCTTGGACAGGGCGGTAAGAAGGTCTCTACGATATAGTGTAGTGTTGGTGGCAGTGTTGTGGCCCACACCTTGAGCAAATGTGTCAGAATTAGTAAGTTGATGACGACGCGTTCTGTGTTATTTCCCTCAAAGAAAGGCTTTAATTTGGTAAATAATCTCTTCAGAAGGAATAATGGGAATTTTTTTGTCCTTTTTCATATTTTACATTAACTGTGTGTGTGTGTGTGTGTGTGTGTGTGTGTGTGTGTGTGTGTGTGTGTGTGTGTGTGTGTGTGTGTAATTCACCTCGGTCGGCCCCTGGTCACCCAGCCAGTCTTCCCCATTAAGGAGCGAGCTCAGAACTCATAGACCGATCTTTGGGTAGGATTGAGACCACAACACACTCCACACACCGGGACAGCGAAGCCACAACCCCTCGAGTTACATTCCGTACCTATTTACTGCTAGGTGAACAGGGGTCACACATTAAGAGGCTTGCTCATTTGCCTCGCCGCTTACCGGGACTCGAACCCGACCCTCTCGATTGTGAGTCGAGCGTGCTAACCACTACACTGCGCGGTGTGTGTGTGTGTGTGTGTGTGTGTGTGTGTGTGTGTGTGTGTGTTCGCGAGTATATAATCTGACCATCATTGCCAGTTAAAAATTACACATGCTTTCTTTCACACAGACTCAGCAAGGGGAGGTGAGCACCGTGGCGTATTGCTTAAGTACAGCCACTCAATTTTGGTTGTAAAGTGGAGAAAACTGTAAGGGGGATGAAGTGGAGGAAGGCAGAGTGGAGTGATGGAGTGGTGGTCGAGATGGTGGAGGCTCCTGAGGACTTTGTGATAGAGAAGATCACACAGTTAGTAGATAAAATAGACGACACGGGTAATATACTGGAGAGAAAGGAGGAGTCTGAATTTATTGTAATACCGAAGAAGGAAGGGGCAGTACGTACAATGTGGAAAACGTCAGACGATAAGTATCATGAGCCAGGTGGCAAAGATTGTACTGAGGGTGATGGATGAAAGGTTGAGGGGGAAAAGTCGAGGAAACAGTGGACAGAGCACAGTTGGTTTTAGGAAAGGTAAAGGAACTAGGAACGCATTTTTGTATTAAGAACAATTACAGAGGGAGCTATAGAGAAGCAAAAGACCTGTTTTAGAGATATGTTGATTTTTAAAAAGTGTTTGATGTGGTACGTACATACATCATGAGGTATTAGTGGAGAGGTTGAGAAGGTTGGATGTAGATACTGCTGACATAAGGGTAATGAACAACCTGCACTGGGGACAGAGCTGTGGTGAGAATTGGTGTGTTGTCATCGGATTTGTTTTCACTTTACTTGCAGGCCATCATGGACAAAATGGTGGATTTAGAAGGTGCCAAGTTGGGGGAATGAACATAAATAACATAAGAT
>NC_059295.1:42400281-42410281 GCF_017591435.1 Portunus trituberculatus
TTGATAATATAAATTAAGGAAAGGAATTGGCAAGCAAGGGTTCACAAGTGTAGTGTAGTGCATGAGTGGACGAGGCCGAGCAGCGAGGCAGTAAACGCTAATACGATAGAAAGCTTTAATATGAGGGTGGATAGATTTATGGATGAGAATGACAGGTGGTATTAGGTTTGCAGGAGCTGCCTCGTGTAGGCCAGAAGGCTTTTTGTAGCTTATTTATTTTCTTGTGTTGTTACAGTGGGCTTTTCATTATAAACGACCCTTTGGCCACTGAGCTGGCAGAGGAAGAGAAGGAGGAGGAACAGGCGCAGGAGTAATGAGAGAGCAAGAAGGAAGAAATTGAGGAGAAAAATGAAGAAAGAAGGAAGAGAAGAAGGAGGAGATGGAGGAGTACGTAAGATAACATGAACAAAATATGATACCCACGAAAACTTTTGTTCTTTATATAGCTTACATCAACAAATGTTCTGCTGCTCGAAATTATCTAGAAAACTGTGAGATTAGAGACAAGAAGGAAGAACTATATCATTTTAGAGAAATGCTTGAAGAAGGAACAGAGGAAACGAAATTAATACGAGGGGAATGAACACGACAAGCAGAAGGAGGAAGAGGTGGTGAGACGAGCAAGAGATGACTTTGGATGTAAGTAGTTAGAGGGGACAGGAAGGAGTGGGCGGAAGAAGTATTCATAGTGCAAGCATCACCATCCTCACCACCACCGCCGCTGCAGCAGCCGCCATCATCACCACCACCCTAAGCCAACAACACATTTTCGTCAGGCAGAGTGGCGCAGCACCTCGCCTGACACACCGCCGACGCGTCACGCCTTCTTCCTCCCCCGGCCTGACCTGGACGCCGCGGCCATTCACGCCCTCCTCTTGGCACCGAAAGGAAAACAAACAAGAGAGTTAGTGAATGAAAGAACAGAAAGATGTCCTGCCTTTTTTCGGTCGCAAAATTTAATGTAGCACTGTGCCATCTCGCCGCCTTACCTCGGTTTATAACATTGCTGCTCAGTGCCAACATTGTGCGGGGGCCTGAATCGCTTCCCCCGCCCTGGACACGATCGCCGCCACGTCATCCCAGAGGAAGAGCATCATCCTCAAACTATTCGATTCACAAAATTTCTCTTGGTTGCTCTCCTCTATCTCTCAATCGCCTCGGACACTCGATGCATTATGACCGAGGCGCCGCTTTGATGTGCTAAATGTATGACTCTTTGGGAAACTCACAGCTCGGAATTTCGCCGCTGTCGCCCCCGCCGCCGCCACACATTCTTCTGGTAGTTTTTTTTTTTTTTGCCGACATTCCTAATAAAAGAGTTTGTATTTGTCCGTCTTCATTTGTCGTCCACTCCAGAGACTGTTCGGTAGTGAGTAAGTGTGGCGCAGCTTTACACCGTCTCTCTCTCTCTCTCTCTCTCTCTCTCTCTCTCTCTCTCTCTCTCTCTCCAGGTTAAGGAGAGATGTGCCTACAATAGAGCATTGTACTATCACCAATAGTTGCTAGTGATAAGTACACACACACACACACACACACACACACACACACACACACACACACACACACACACACACACACACACACACACACACTTTCTCCCACATTTACTCTCAGCCCATTCTCTCTCCCCTCTCCCCTCTCCTCACACCGAGGAATGAGGGACTGCTCCCCGGCACATATATCATTTCGTGGGAGGGAGGGAAGGAGGGAAGGAGGAAGAGGGGGAAGAAAACTTAAGATGCGCATTGCATTACATCTCTCTTGAAACGGAAAGAAGGGTTATTTATGTTGAGTTGCTTCAGGAGAATTTTTTTTTCTTTACGCAAAGATGATAAGCTGAGGTCATGGTGTGTGTGTGTGTGTGTGTGTGTGTGTGTGTGTGTGTGTGTGTATATATATATATATATATATATATATATATATATATATATATATATATATATATATATATATATATATATATATATATATATATATATATATATATATATATATATATATATATATATATATATATATATATAGATAGAGAGAGAGAGAGAGAGAGAGAGAGAGAGAGAGAGAGAGAGAGAGAGAGAGAGAGAGAGAGAGAGAGAGCGCATTAGAAAACAGAACCTCTCCCAGTGACCATGATATAGAACATAAGAGAACAAGTAGCCTGCAGAAGGGCCAGCTGATCTACACCAAGCACGTCCTGAACACTTAAAACTCCCCGTCTGCCATCCTCACCCATAAATCATACGCACATAAGAAAATTAAGAGGCTGCAAAACTACCTACTAACCACACAGCACATGAACCTCCAAGTGCATAAAGTACCGCCGTAACTGCCCACATAAAAGAGGCATCTCCTGTGTTTACTCGCAAGTGGTGCCCTCGCTGGTGTGCGTATAGTAGCCGACGTTACTCCTGGATATGTTTATTAAGTTTGTGGTGTGATGCGATGGGCTGGAGTGCTCATCTCGGCAACGCTATTTGGTGGGAGTGTGGCGCTTGTTAGTGAAGCGATCTGTTAATCAATTAGTCTTTTTAGTCTATAGTCTCTCGTCTCTCTCTCTCTCTCTCTCTCTCTCTCTCTCTCTCTCTCTCTCTCTCTCTCCTCTTAGACAGTCTACCATTTGTGATTAAGAGCGCTTTCCATAAACTAACTAGTATATTTGACTGATAGTGGTTTCTTTACTGATGTGACCAGTTGTGCACATTTTTTCCTTGAACAGTGATTAACTTCTTTACTTTATAATGATATGTAACTAAAGAGTGATTTCATTATGCTGGACAATCCGCTATATTCTTTTGTCAACTTTGTCTCAGTAATTCACCCCACCTTAGTACACACAAGCATGGTATATAACACTACCACTGACCGATGCTGTCTCTCTTTAACTGGTTTACTTTGTTTGTATAGCACGTTTGCTTGTCTCGCGGTATGAAACAAGACGGGGATGCGTAGACCAGTGAGCAAGTGAGACTATCAGTTAATTGCAGTATTATGATGTTTGCATGCCATGAGGTGGCAAAATGGCTAAGACAGTTGGTGAAGCAGAGTGTAGAGGTGACTGACAGTGCTTGCTTTTGTCCCGAGCTGTGTCTTACATCGTTGCTTTGATTAATTAAGGTCCTTTAGGGGCTGTCACTTCCGTGGACCTTTTGTTTAAAATTTTTGGTAGCTCAGGTTCACTACCCCTCTTACATTAAACGCTTTCAGTGTGTGTGTGTGTGTGTGTGTGTGTGTGTGTGTGTGTGTGTGTGTGTGTGTGTGTGTGTGTGTGTAAGATATTTTTTAGAATAGTACAGAAAACAATTTACACACGTTTCGATATTGTGAATCTCGTCTCGTAAAGTTCCGCTTGGTTGGATCTGAATTAACTTTGATATTCATGAAAAAAGTCAAAAGTTAAAAATATCAGAAGTTGAAAATAACAAAGTGAATAGTTACATAGAAAAAAAAAAGAACAAAAGATATTGATTAACGTCACCATATCTGATGCACGAATGACTTTTCCTTGTAATGAAAGCTTCGTTTGGCTATATCTGAATAAACTTCGACATTCCTTAAAGATAAAAGATAATAAAAAAGTGAATAAAATAAAGAAAGAAAAAAATGAGATAGAAAATAATATAGCCTACAGAAAAAAGAAAAAAAGAAAATACAAGTTTGACGATTTCTTCTCGCACAAAATATGGGATAGCTGAATCTGAAAGCGCTGGATCATGACCACATCCTGAGAGCGGCGCAGAATTAACAGTCTTCACAAAAAGAATAAAAAAACACACACGCTACAATTCTGAAAGCTCTCCTACGATGCAGTAAACCAAATGATACATGATAAAAACTGCTCCTGATAAATCTCAAATTACCCTGTGAGATTGCAACGAAAAGATGACATAACCACACTCTTCACTTGCTTATCATATTCTCTCTCTCTCTCTCTCTCTCTCTCTCTCTCTCTCTCTCTCTCTCTCTCGATGCAAAATTCAGTTCCGTCACAGCACATCCTCTCAGACAAGATAGGAAGAGAAAGAAGAGGAAGAGCAAAAGGGAGGAGCGGTAGGAAGAGGAGAGAGAGGAGAAAAGGGAGGAGGAGGAGGAGGAGGAGGAGGAGGAGGAGAGGAGAGAGCGCTGGGCCTGTGGAGAGTGGAGGGAGGTATAAGTCTTGTTTATTTTGGCTGGGGAGGGAGGGAGGAACTGGGTCACCCGCTCCCAGTGTCGTGACCTGTCTGCTTCTCCCTCCCCCGCCCCACACGCCACCATACAACACCCAACTCCTGACCCGCCGCGTTGCCCCAGCCCCGCCCCAGCCCAGCCCCAACCAGGCCCCGCCAGCTGCTTCCCGGCCCGTGACAATTGACGCTGACACTCGCGGGCATTATGTAACAGTACTGGTGAAGTTATGTTGCTGGTGGTGATGGTGGTGGTGATGGAATTAGTACTGGTGGTGGTGGTGGCAGTGGTGGTGGTGGCGGTGGTGGTAAGGATGATGATAATAATGAGGAGGAGGAAAAGGAGAATAGCTGTTACTGTTTCTGCTGCTGCTACTACTACTACTAGTACTACTACTACTACTACTACTACTACTACTACTACTACTACTGCTACTATCACCTTATAATGATAATAACAATGATAATAATGATAATAATAGTGATAATAATAACAATGATAGTGATAAAGATAACAATGATAATAATAATAATAATAATAATAATAATAATAATAATAATAGAGTTAGAAAATGTGATGTGAAGGCAAATATAAATAAGCAAAACTTCAAAATATACCTTCCTTCATTATTTTTCGTTTCCCTCTCTCTCTCTCTCTCTCTCTCTCTCTCTCTCTCTCTCTCTCTCATGACGAAAGCAAGAAAATAAAACCCGGAATGTATATAAATAAAAACTTGCCAAATCTACTAGGGGAGTGCGAGGGAGACAAACATCGCGCGGCTCCCTCATCACGGTGGTGCGTGGGGCGGACCACTGCGGCGATCAGGCAGCGGAGATGTGGCGGAATTAAAGGAGAATTCCGCAGACTTTTAATATATAAATAGGAACACATTCTTTAAACTGAACGTAGCATTTTTTGTCTTCTCCACAGATCAGACCAGACCCGCCCAGCACTTGAGGCGCAGGGAAGGAGGAAGAGGAGGAGGAGGAGGAGGAGGAGGAGGAGGAGGAGGAGGAGGAGGAGGAGGAGTAGGAGGAGGAGTGAGAGGGTAGCAGGAACCCTCAGCCAGTCCCTACAAGGCCGACCAACGCAGCAGCAGCAGCAGCAGCAGCAGCAGCAGCAGCGGCAGCAGCAGAAGGGTGGAGGAGCCGCCCGTCCGTGTCCCAGGTAAACAAACAGTGTCAAAATACCACACAGAGATCAACAACCTCAACCAATCAACTCCCAACTTATCTCTCTCTCTCTCTCTCTCTCTCTCTCTCTCTCTCTCCTGCTTAGCACAAACTCCCTCCCAGTAGATTTCATCTCATCTGGAGTTTTTCAAATCTATAATTTTCCCTTATGTCAACGGCTTCCTCTCTGTTCAATATCCATATATTTATTAGCTTCAGCTCCAGAAGCCTGCATACGCGCCGCACGGGCTTCCTTCCGCGCCTCCTCGGTGGCTGACGAAGCGATGTAGCTCTTGGCGCGCCGCACTGAGGGAGAAAAATAATCGATGTCGCTTAATTCTGTGATTTTAGTTGAGTTTGTCCTGATTCTGCAGGTTTAGGGGCAGTCTCCGTTTTCTATGAACCCGGGTGAAGTCTGTGGGGCGGTAGGGAGTGAGTGGAGGGAGTGAGGAAAGGAGGAGGAATGGCTATTACTGTGTATAGATACAGAGATAGATGAGCAGCTGGGTCATACAAGTAAATCAAGGCGGAAATAAATACACGAGGATAGCACTCACTCGTAAAACGGTCTGGGTACGTGCGGCCGTGTTCGTATAGTAAGGCGGAGCATGTGGTTCACGGCGAGGAACTCCACAGGCCATGAGAGAGAGAGAGAGAGAGAGAGAGAGAGAGAGAGAGATTTGTGTGGCTGGATAAGTATGAGTCGCCTTCCCCTGTTCTCTAGCCCCCTTTCTCTCTCTCTCTCTCTCTCTCTCTCTCTCTCTCTCTCTCTCTCTCTCTCTCTCTCCGGTCACTCGTTTTGCATCATTTCGTCTGGGCTTGCTAATGGTGCTGGTGGTGCTTTTGTTTCTTTCAATTTTCCTCTTGTTCATTTTGTTATTGTTCTCCTCCTCCTCCTCCTCCTCCTCCTCCTCCTCCTCTTTCCTCCTCCTCCTCCTCTTCTTTCTTTATTGCTACTATACTGTTAATAATGTTGTTGTTGTTACTGCTGATACTATTACTAACGCTGATTTTTATAGTTCTTTTTCTATCTATCTTTCATCATCACAACCACCATCACTACTATTACTTCTACTACTACTACTACTGCTGCTACTACTACTACTACTACTACTACTACTACTACTACTACTACTACTACTACTACTACTACTACTGTTTGCTGGAGCCGCTTCCGTTGCTGATGGTACTATTGCTGTTGCTAGTATGTAAATTTACTGCTGCTGCTACTAAGAGGACAACTAATAGTATACTTTTGAATGGCAGTCGTAATGATAATAATAATAATAATAATAATAATAATAATAATAATAATAATAATAATGATAATAATAATGAAAATAATAACAACACAATATTAATAACGATAATACGTTTTTCTGTGTTTAATTAATTTTATCCTTTATCTACTCATTTGCTTGTAATACTTCAAGTCCGCCGCTCTCACTATAGCTGCATGCTTCCTCGCTCGTCATCTCGGTCTCTTGGCTCTTGAGGCTGTGGTAGATGGTGACCCTTGACCCGGCACGCACGGCCACGGTGACATCCGGATGTCCACGATTTCACACACACACACACACACACACACACACACACACACACACACACATTTCTAAGAGCGTCTGTCCGTCTGTGTGTATATCTGGCCCACTCACACTGGGCCGGCATTTGAGAATAAAACTAACACCATTGAGCGCAGGATAATAGATAACGTGTACTGAAAATAAGGTGATTTAAAAAAAAACGCAGTCCTGTCAAAAGTTATCAGCAAATAATATATAAGTTTAGAGGCTGAGCGTGTCTGGCATGCTGATTTGCTGCTGCACTGTCTTTCTTGCTCCCAAGCTATGCATTTTTTTTTTTTTTTTTGAGCAGCGCAGTCTGCTATTTTACCCCAGCGTACCAGTGTTTCATCGAGATCTGTTGCATGCTGGGCTATTGGCAGCAATGACAACACCAACAACAGCTGTGACAGCGCTATACGTGTTGGAGGACATTGTGATGGTGGTGGTAAGAGTGAAGTGTGGTAATTGTAATGGTGGTGATAGTAGTATGTAATGATGGAATTGGAAGAGGAGGAGAAGGTGGTGGTGGTGGAGAAGGCGGCGGCGGCGGCAATCGGTGCAAGGTGGTGGCACTTAAACATCATCATGGCAGTTTCCAGGGTGGCGCGGGATGGGATGGGGCGTGTAGGTGAGGGGGTGGTGGGCGGGATGCCTTGGTGTCCAATAGTCCTCCACGCCCTCGGTCCTCCACCCTATCCAAGCATCTCCACACACCCTCCACTATCTCCTCCCTTCCACCCTCGTACCTCCTTTACTCTCCTTCCACCCACAAACCACCTCCTCCCTCCACATTTTCCAAGCAACTTACTCACAATATTGATTTCTTATACATATTTTCTGGTCTTTTTTTCTTTCTGTCTTCTTATTTGCATTTTTCTGTTTATTATTTTAGTATTTGGCAAAGCGGTGGTGAAGACGGAGTGGTGGTGTGTTGGGGGCATGCAGGGCGGTGGGGTGTGTGTAGCGTGGCCTGGGGGTGGTGTGAAGTGCAAGGTGGGCTGTCAAGGTAGGCGTCGGTGCCATAGCCAGGTTACATTGCCTGAGGAAACTATCAACTGACCATACGGGCACACCCCTTTGGCACATTTACTCTCTCTCTCTCTCTCTCTCTCTCTCTCTCTCTCGTGCTTGGGCCTAGAAGACAGGTTTGAGGGAAATGGGCGGGGTAGGAGAACCATTAGGTGGGTGGCGACTGGCGAACGCGGGTGCGCTGAGCGGGTGGTGACTGGCTGGCAGTCGGGAGGCAGTGGGCTGGGCCGACCCTCAGTTTGGTGCGAGCAGCATGAGTGGCTGCACGTTGTCCCGTGTCTCTCCCGTCCCTCACTGCTGTCGCCTCTCCTCACCTTTGCCATGAAGGCGCCCTGCTGTCTCCTGGGGGCGGCTGCCCTGCCGCGCCCCCCAGAGCGGGCCAGTGGCACCCCTCGCCCTGCACGGGGCTCTGCCGCGTGCCGGGCCTCGTACACTTGCATGTTGTGTGTTTGCTGGGTAGTGCTGGTGGTGGTGACCAGGGCCAGTGCCTACGCCGCCTGCCCCGTGAGGACAGATGCCCGCGATGTGGCCTCCAAGGCGTACGTGTCACCGCAAGTAGTAGAGGCGGTGGTGAGGGAGGTGGGCCCCCGTGCGCCCGGTCGTCCCTACACCGTCACCGTCACCGTCAACAAAAAGTTGCGAGGTTACAGAGGGCGTGCAAGGGTGAAGAAGCGTGACATTCTCACCCTCACATTTCGCTACCCTCTTACCGATACTGACGGAGGATTTAGTGCCGAGGAAAGTGACAGTGATGGTGACTGCTTGGTGAGTGCCGCCCTTCAGCCGCGCCATAAGTACCTGCTGTTCCTGAGCGGCTCCAATGAGCGGGGTGCGGAACCCCTGCCCGTAGCGCCCCCGGAGACCGCCTCCAGGAAGCTGCGACGCCTCGTGCGCAAGACGGTCTGCAAAAACTGCGGTGAGTACGCTAGTTGTGTCTGTCGCCCGCCTCGGCAGCCCAGCTCGCCGCCTGCCCGGCCGGCAGAGGTCTGCTTTCTCTCTCAGCGGCGGCGGGGCGGGACGCCGTCAGTCATGCTCGTTAGAACGGCTTCGAGGCGGTGGCTGTGGGTTCAGCCACGGCACACGAATCTGACCAGCGCCCAGTAGCACCAGTATTGCCTAGACTCTATTTATTGAATTCCGGAGGTCGTGAAGCGACTCTTGGCACGAGTGACCCTTGGGGAGGGAGGCGGGAGAGCCACACAGCCCTTGCTAGGGCCTCTTCATCACACTACGAGCTCCCGCCGCGCGGGACGGTGCTTCCACCATGCGGGGAGCTCGTCGGGAATAATGTTATGCAGGGTCAAGGTCTGGGCCGCGGGGGAGGGTTTGGGACGCCGGTGGGAGGCGGGAGGGCGGGCAGGACGTCCGCGGTGCAGGCAGTCCGCGACGGCCGCCCAGGTGGTGTCCTCTTGCCAGGTGCTCATTGTTACCCACTCCGGCAGCTCGGCCCCAACTCAGCCCCGACGCAGCTGTTCACTTGGCCTATGGTGGCACCGCGCCCCTCTCCCACTCACTCCTAATTCCTCTCGCCTTCCTCTCGGGTTTTTCAAAGGATTCAGCAACATACGTGGCTGACCCAGCCCGCCGGTGCAGCGTGGCCGGGGAGGCGAGACCCCCGACGGCTGGCCCACACACCCCTGCCAACACTGCTTGACCTCTAAAGTCTCACGCGTGACGGTATTCGTTGCCAAGAGTTGCGAGGATTTGATGCATAACGTCAAGCGAATGACGAGCATGCAGCGGGAACACTGACACACTTAGGGCCCCCGCGTATCGCCCTTGGCACCCCGCCGCCCCGAGTTGTGTGTGTGTGTGTGTGTGTGTGTGTGTGTGTGTGTGTGTGTGCGTGCATGTGTGCGTGTGCGCGCTTGCGTGCGTGCGTGCGTGTGCCCGCGTGCTCGTGTATGCGTAAGGTGAAAGCATGTGTGGCGGAAAGATAATTAAAAGAGTATTTATAACGTGCTAATGGTGAGAGTGCATGTATGCATAGTGTGTGTGTGTGTGTGTGTGTGTGTGTGTGTGTTCGAGGAGGCCTCATACTCTCACCACCTCTCCCCGCCCTGCCCGGCCGTG
>NC_059295.1:42415281-42425281 GCF_017591435.1 Portunus trituberculatus
GTTAGGTTTAGGCTTGCTTAGGTAGTGTAGGTAGGTTTGTTTTTTGAAGTTGGATTAAGATGAGGTTAGGATATGTTGGTTAGGTTTGCGTAGATAAGTGTAGGAATGGCAGGATTAAATGTTATGGATTCCTCTTTTGTAGGCAGTCTGGATGCGATTACCTAGGTTAGATAGGGTAGGGTAGGGTAGGATATAATAATAATAATAATCTTTATTTCAGCTTAAATGCCATACAATGTAAATGGAGATAGGTAAAAGCTATCTTAAATTTAATAAAATACAAAATTGAGTTCGGTTAGATTGGTTTAGAAATGCATATGTTACTGTGCGAGTTGAAATTTATATTAGCTTAGGTAAGAAATATGCACATTAGTGTAGGTATGGAAGGGTAGGTTAGGTTGAGTCGGGTTTGGTTAGAAATGTGCATTTAACTGTCGGTAAAGGAGAATGTAGCGTGATGTTTTCCTCGCATGTTGTCTTGCTGGGAGCGAGTGAGTACAGAAGAGATGAATAAGTATGCAAACATGTTGCAACGTGACTCATGAAGCAAAATAGATGAACAAATAGAACAGTGAAAGAAGGAAGGAAAGAATGTAGACATGAATTAATACAATAAATTTTGATAAGCGAATAAATAAAGTGGAAGAGACAGCGAACGGATGGTGGAGGAAGAGGAAAGGAGGAGGAAGAGGATGATAATATAAGGAATCATTAAATTAAACAAAAAAAGTGAGTAAAAAATAGAAGCCGGGAACAAGATGCATGGAGCGTGACGTCAGCAAACAAACACATAGAAGACCTGTTTAAATTGGTCGATAGATAAGCTTATTATGCACAAATAAGGCACATCAGGTGAACCTCTGAGTGGGCGGCGGCCTCACTCAATAACTTCATCAACACGAACATTGAAAAAGAAAATAAAATTCAGTTGTCGAGAAATAAACAAAATGAAAACAAACAAACAAACAAACAAACAAGAAAATAGACAGTCAATATTATACAAATAAAATGAAAGAAAAGTCAGATAAAAAACCAGCAAAGAAAATATGTAAGTAAAGAACACACACACACACACAAACACACACACACACTTACACACACTTACACACACGCAGTCAATAAACAGCAAAAAGAAGAATAAAGACGTAGTGAAAGAACAAGAGGAGGAGGAGGAGGAGGAGGAGGAGGAGGAGGAGGATGAAGAGGAGGAGGAATAAGAAGAAGAAGCAGTAACTTCCTGGGCGTCATTTCTTAGTGTAATTTTCCCGTCTGTGCTCCTGGGTTGAGAAGGAGGAGGAGGAGGGGAGAAGGAGGGGATAAGGAGGAGGAGGAGGAGGAGGAGCGGCGTGTGTGTGTGTATGTGTGTGTGTGTGTGTGAGAGAGAGAGAGAGATGAGGTGGATGAGGGGAATGAGTAAGGATGAGGGCACAGAAGGGCGTGACGGAATAAGAGTGAAGAGTGGCTGTCAGAGGGAGAGGGAGAAGGAGAGAGGGAGAGGAGAATGTGCGTAACAAAATGAGAGGGAGAGGGAGGGGGAGGAGAGGAGAAGGGGGGATGTAAGTATAGAAAGATAGGGGAGGAGGGTGTACAGTAACGTGCACATGTGAGACAGACATATGTACGTGTGTGTGTGTGTGTGTGTGTGTGTGTGTGTGTGTGTGTGTGTGTGTGTGTTGAAGAATAAGAATTAGAAGGAAGTAAGAAAAACGAGAACAGGAAGGAAGAGAAGCAGGGAAGGAAAAGAGAAATTAAGTACAGTAGTGGTGGTAGTAGTAGTAGTAGTAGTAGTTGTTGTTGTTGTTGTTGTTGTAGCAGAAGTAGCAGAGGTATAATTTATGATAGTAATAGTAGCAGTAGTGGAAGTTGTATTTAGCACTGTTCTTCTTTAATTACTGTTATTGAGGTTATTATTTCTATTCTTACTTCTATTATCATTTTTAGTTTCACCTCTGTGAGTTATAGAAGCTGAAACGCAAACACACACACACACACACACGCCCGGTAGCTCAGTGGTTAGAGCGCTGGCTTCACAAGCCAGAGGACCGGGGTTCGATTCCCCGGCCGGGTGGAGATATTTGGGTGTGTCTCCTTTCACGTGTAGCCCCTGTTCACCTAGCAGTGAGTAGGTACGGGATGTAAATCGAGGAGTTGTGACCTTGTTGTCCCGGTGTGTGGTGTGTGCCTGGTCTCAGGCCTATCCGAAGATCGGAAATAATGAGCTCTGAGCTCGTTCCGTAGGGTAACGTCTGGCTGTCTCGTCAGAGACTGCAGCAGATCAAACAGTGAAACACACACACACACACACACACACACACACACAGAAGCGGAAAGGACAAGTTTTACCTATCACGCTATGCTGTTGAAGAAAGTCAATAAAAAATCGTAGCTGGAGGTGTGCGTGCCAGAGATGGAGTTAATTAATAAGCATTCAGTCCACCTCCCTCACCGGCCCGCCGATCGACCGCGCCTGGAGGGTTTGGAATGCACTCCTCAGATAAAAGCCAATGAAAGATAATAGGCGGGGACTTCGCGACCAGAATTGGAGAGAGAGAGAGAGAGAGAGAGAGAGAGAGAGAGAGAGAGAGAGAGAGAGAGAGAGAGAGAGAGAGAGAGAGAGAGAGAGAGAGAGAGAGGGGTTCTATTATTCTTTATGTATTGATTTGTGCAGTTTACAATCTTTTTCTAGTATAGTTAGGTTAGGTTAGGTTGACGCGTTGTGTTGGGGTCGGTCAGAATAGGTTGGATTGGGTTAGGTTAGGTTAGGTTAGGTACGGATATGTTAAGAAAGGTTGAGTTAGGGTAGGTTAGGTTAGGTTAGGATGACTAGAGCTGTGTTGGGGTTGGTCAGAATGGATTGGGTTAGGTTAGGTTAGGTAAGGTTGAGTTAGGTTAGGATAGGATGACTTGAGCTGTGTTGGGGTCTGTCAGAATAGGTTGGATTGGGTTAGGTTAGGTAAGGGTTAGGTTAGGTTAGGTTAGGTTAGGTTAGGTTAGGTTAGGTAAGGGTATGGTAAGAAAGGTTGAGTTAGGATAGGATAGAATAGGTTAGGTCAGGCTGGACTATGTTAGGGTAGTTCTGATAAAGTTTGGATGGGTTAGTTCATTTGTTATAATGCTTAAAATTTATGAGATACGGAAGGAGCTGTATATATATATTTTCTTTTATATTGTGGTACTGGTGGAGGTGATGGTGGTGGTGGTAGCAGCAGTGGTAGTGGCGGCGGCGGCGGTCATGTCCCTTCATCTTTTCCTATAATTTTTGGTACCCGGAAGTCACGTGACCTTAAGGCAAAGATAGTGTGTGTTTGTGATTTGAGCGAGTATGTTTAGACTACTACTGTCCCACCACGCGCCCTCCTCCTCCTCTTCCTCCTCCTCCTTCTCCTCCTCCTCCTTCTCCTTCTCCTCCTCCTCCTCCTCCTTATCCTTTTTGTTTTATTTCTTATATTTTTCTTTCTCGTATTCCTTACTTGGATTTTTTTTCATTTGCTCTTATTCTTACTTCGTTTTTTCTCTCCTTTTTGTTTTTGTTCCTTTTTGTCCTGCTCTTAGTGTTTTTGTCACTTCTTTTTATACTTTTTTCGTTTTTCCCTTTTTGTTTCTTGTTTTCGATTTGTTCTTTTATTTGGCCTGTGTGTTTTCTTTTCCTTGTCTTCTTTCCTGTTATTTTCCGTAATTTCTTGTTCTTGTTCTTGTCTTGGGTTTTTCTACCTCCTTTATTGTTGCTCTTCGTTTTCTTTCTTTCTTTCAACCTCTCTTCCTGAATGTTCTGTTTTTATTCTTATTACCGTTCTCGTTTACCTCCTTGTTTTTTTCTTTTCGTTTTCTTGTCTCCTTTTCCCGCTTTTTTTTTTGCCGTTCTTCTCTTTTGATTTTTTTTTTGTCATTACTTCTTTCTTTCCTTCGTTGTCAGGGTCTTCTTTCCCTTCCATCTCTTTTCCTTCACATTTTCATTTAGCAAAGTTTGTAACTCGTCTTCACTTCTGCCACCAACCACACTCCGGTACGTGCGTGGCTTCACTGTTGCTGGTGGGGTACACAAGATAACATACTCGTCCATTCTTTACCATTGCAACTCTTCATTTCCTCCACAACGAGTTCATTGTAGAAGCGCCAATGAAGACTAACAGTGGATGATTTTTACTGAGCTGAAAGAAAGGAGCTGAAACAACCAACAACGAGGGAAAGTAAATAGAGAAGTAGTGAGAGCACTTTTAGTCTGTCGTACTACTGCGTCCCTAATCTTCAAGACTGTTGTTGTGGGTTCAAGGGAACGCATTTAAACATTTTATAAACTTTACTTAATCATATAAGTTACGTACATTTACACCATACGGTCCTCCAACAATATTGAAAAACCACGACAATTTGAAAATTCTCGTCACTCAAATTCCACTAATAGTAAATTACGTCACATTTTCTTACTTTCTTCTTTACTTCTTCATTTTTGTTACCTTTTCTTTCTTTCGTGTGTAATTTCTTCTTGATTGTCGCGTTACAACATGTCCAAATGAAACTGAATATGTAACTTTTTAACAAACTGATCGACTAATTAACCATTTGTCCGACTAATCAATCAACTAGCTGGATGAGTGAGTGAGAGACTGACTTATTGACTGCCTGCCTAACTAAATTGACTGATTGACTACGCAACTGACTGACTGACGGACCGACCGACTGACCGACCAAGCGATCAAACAAACAAAGACGCAACCAACTAATCAACTCACCAAATATATAGCTAATCAATACACAAGTCAGCAAAAACAACTAACTTTAACAAACAAGTTACCAAGTAAATAAAACGGTACTACTGACTGAGGCGGAGAGGAAGGAAGTAATGGCCTTGAAGTGGTGGAGCTTAGTACATCCTCTACACGACAACATGAGGCGAAGGAATGAATGGCCTTGAGTCACAGTAACTGAATGAATCACGAAGCTCAAAGGTACACATGACGCTCCTCCTCTCCTGAAACACCTCTGTGCCGCATCACAGCTACATTCAATTATAAAGGCCGCGGTTAGATTGACACGGGATTTTAGTGATATTGTTAAGGTTCTGGTGGAAGATGAACATGATTTCCATATGATCAACAGGAAAAAAAATTATCTTATAATATGGTCAATTATCTTTATGGCCTTCGAAAATAATCGTAATGAGAGACCCATAGCGTTTCAGAATCCACAGTACGTAACGCTTTGATCACCCATAACGACAACTTTTACAGACCACAGAGATGATTAGTTGGGTTCAGAGGAAGATCATTTCACCTAATAGTGCAGAACCCTTGTTAAACCACCACTGTAATCACGAAAGCGTCCTTGAAAACTACAGCAACTTCCCCTCAGAGCTTGTTAAGAGATTAGACCACGGAAAGTTTGATAACACGCACCTCAATACCAAAGGGAGAGAAAGAAACACCTCCTGCTCCTTAACAAACGCAAGAAAGGGAGACAGGCGGGATATGCGAGGCGTGTGGGTTGTAAGGGAGTGCGGGGCGTGATCTACGATTGTGTGAGTGTGTGTACAGCAGCGACCACTGTTCTCTTGTCTTAATTTTAGAAAAGAAAAGACTGGAGCTGTTCTGGCAGGGGAGGGGCGGAGCGTGGGTGGGGCACAGGAAGGCTAGCAGAGGAGAAATGTAGTATCAGAAAGCGCTTTGTTTGTTAACCTTCGCTAGACACTGGGCAGACGGACATGAGGGTGGGGTGGTGGTGGTGGTGGTGGTGGTGGTGATGATGGGTGAGGTGCCGGCTTCTATAAGGGAAGGGAAGTCATTTCGATGAAGAAGATGGACTCAATCGCGTCTCAAGGTCATGGTGAGTTTCTTTAATTAAATCGAGTACGCTACCACCTCTCTCTCTCTCTCTCTCTCTCTCTCTCTCTCTCTCTCTCTCTCTCTCTCTCCCCAAATAAAACTTTAAGGAACACAAAGCATTCTGTTCATTTAAGTTTAAATGGTAGAGAGAGAGAGAGAGAGAGAGAGAGAGAGAGAGAGAGAGAGAGAGAGAGAGAGAGAGAGAGAGAGAGAGAATCAATTTTGCTTTCTTCATGTGGCAAAATTATGGTACTGTGGAATGTGTGTGTGTGTGTGTGTGTGTGTGTGTGTGTGTGTGTGTGTGTGTGTGTGTGTGTGTGTGTGTGTGTGTGTGTGTGTGTGTGTGTGTGTGTGTGTGTGTGTGTGTGTGTGTGTGTGTGTGTGTTTGTCTGTTCCTAATTCTGTTCCTAAGTATGTATTGTATTCATATGTACTCTCTCTCTCTCTCTCTCTCTCTCTCTCTCTCTCTCTCTCTCTCTCTAATGAAGGATGGGCGTCAATTACGTGCCTTGGAGTGGGCGGGAGTGACCGGAAGAGCACGCCCAAACCTGCCTAAACAAAAGGCATATTAGTTGATTTTCTCTCTCCCAAACTACTCCCACCCGCCCCCACCACCACTCATCACCCCCACCCAGCCACCCTCCCCCAACCCTAGCGCTCCCCAATTCGTCAACCCCATTGTCAAGAGAGAGAGAGAGAGAGAGAGAGAGTTGTACTGGTTGCAATATTAGTATTAGTATCGTGCATTCCGTGGATAGCGTCGTCAGTCAGCCAGTTAGTCATTTACCCAGCCAGTCAGTTATTCAGTCAGTCAGTCAGTCAGTTAGTCATTAACCTAGTCAATCATTTAGTCAGTCAGTCAGTCAGTTAGTCAGGTGTGATACCAGTAATTCGGCTTCTCATTCGCGATGCACTTATACTAATAGCCAGTCAGTCACTCAGTCAGTCACTCCGTTGTGGTTCTCATCTTTCCAGCACTTTATCACTCAGTCAGTCAGTCAGTCAATCAATGTTGCAGTTTTATCTTATTAACTCTTTTTTATTGATCACTATTATCATTTTTCTGTTTGATTTTCAGTCCAGCACATAAATATTCAACTCATCAGTTTATCAATAGCTCAGTCTGATATGGCTTGGCGGTGCGGTGCGGTGCGGTATGGTGTGGTGTGGTGTGGCGTGGCGGTACGGGTCAGTTGCCCTCCCAGCGTACCGCCCAACAGCCAGCCACAGCCAGCCAGGGTAAACACGCGTGGAATAACAACGTATGACACTTATGCTGATGTTGACGACAAAGAAAGCTCACATACTGATCACATTTGTGTGTGTGTGTGTGTGTGTGTGTGTGGAGAGTGGCTCAAGGTAAAGGAATATTATAGCCGAAATTGAGCATTCATCCACGTATATATGTTTCCTTGACCCTTTTAGCCCCCATGAAGAGCCAGGACTGAGGTGCCACTTACCGAGGGAGGTCGTGGAGACTCAGCACCTCGCGTCGCCAGGTCTCGGTGCCATGGCTGGAGTGGTTAGGATAGGTCTCGTGTATGTAGGTTATGAGCGAGGAATGGTGAATAGGTGGTAAGGTGTGCCAGTCTCGGTGATTGTGGCGTATACCTTGCTGGTCTGGTCCCTCTTATGTGTCTCTCTAATACCCTGCCACTCCAGACACTCCCCATCACTTTCCAATGCTCTGCCTCCTTTCTCTGTAATACTGTTTTCACTCTTACCCTGCTCGTTCTCTTCCAATACCCTGCCACTTGCCAATACTCAATGCCCTCTTCAATACCTTGTAAGCTGCCATCTCGCTGCTGATCCTACTACTACTACTACTACTACTACTACTACTACTACTACTACTACTACCACCACCATACCTTTCTCCCAAAGCGGCCCCTTCTCTTCCCCACCAGCACCTCCACTACCATGTCCCTCCTCTGCCCCTCCACCATTTCTCCCCAATCCCCCCCCAACACTCCCTTTCCCCGCCAGTGGTACTTAAGGCACGCAGGCGCAGCTTCATCACTATTATTAGTTAACTCTTAATAATAGTGATGAGCAGTTATAGAGTTGAACGCCTATAGATTCTGAAGCATAGTAATAGTAGTAGTAGTAGTAGTAGTTGGCGGGATAAAACTAAATGGCTTATATCTGAACTTCATTGACCTGCAAGAGATAAAATAAACTCAAGTAATCAAAATAGAGACAAGAAATCCAAACTTTATTTAAATCATTCATCTTAATCTGGTGCGAAGAGGTGCATTCACTCCTCCTCCTCTTCCTCCTCCTCCTCTTCTCCTCCTCCTCCTCCTCCTCCTCCTCCTCCTCCTCCTCCTCCTCCTCCTCCTCCTCCTCCCTGAAATGTCTGCGATTCATATTCGACCATTAATTTCTGTGTGTGTGTGTGTGTGTGTGTGTTCATACTATAGCACCAACACTACGTAAAATTTATGTCAGAGAGAGAGAGAGAGAGAGAGAGAGAGAGAGAGAGAGAGAGAGAGAGAGAGAGAGAGAGAGAGAGAGAATAAATAAGCAGAAATATGTATATAATCTCCTGTCCCGGCCGAGTCTGTGTCAAATTTATATCATCATTCTCCCCCCAGCCCCCTGTGCTTACATTCCCTCTTCCCTTCTGCACCCCCACTCTCTCCTTCCCCTCTCCCTATCCCATACCTTACCGCTCTCCTTATCTCTATCCTCTTCTTTCTTTCCTATTCCCATCCTTTCTACCTTCTTCCCTCCTCCTCCCTCCTTATTTTTTTATTTCTTTCCTTGTCTATCATCCTTCCGGTTATTTTTTTCTTTCTTTTCTTTCTCTTTTCTATCTCTTCCCTTTCCCTTACCTTCTTTTTCTTTCTTTTCTTTGTCATCTCCCTTTTTTTTTTTTTTTTTCCATCCAATCATGAACTTCCTATCCCTGTCCTCATCTCCCTATCTTCTCCCTCCTTCTCTTCCTTTTCCCTTTTTTTCCACTTATATGTTCTCCCTGTCTCTTCTCTTTTTCTCCTTCTCTCTCTCCTTTTCTGCTTCTCTCCCTCCCTATCTTTCTTTATATCTTTTCCTTCCCTGTCTCTCCTCTCCTCCACATCTCTCGTTCTGTTTCCTTTCGCTTTCTCTCTCTCTCTCTCTCTCTCTCTCTCTCTCTCTCTCTCTCTCTCTCTCTCTCTCTGTCCACGAATAGTCCAGCCTGACAGGTGCCCTTCTCTCAACACCTGTGCGCATCTCCACTGTCAAGGATGCCTCTCTGGTCACGCCAATAAATAATAATAATAATAATAATAATAATAATAATAATAGTAATAGCAATATATCAGTCTATCTATACACTAGGTTGACATAATAAGTGATACTAGTGGTAATGAGAATAAGAGGGATATCTATGGTGGTGGTGGTGGTGGTGGTAGTGGTGGTGGTGGTGGGGGTAATATATGTTTAGGTAATGGAAGTGAGAGGGAAGGCTGAGGGGAGAGGGGAAGGAAGAAAGTTGTTATAGTGAAGTGATGGATGGTGATTAGTGACTGGTGTATCTGTTGGGATGGCTTTCTACAGATTTTCTTGTGATTGAAGCGAAGAAGGAGGAGGAGGAGGAGGAGGAGGAGGAGGAAAAGAAGAAGGAGGAGGAGGAGGAGGAGGAGGAGGAAAACGAGGAGGTGGAGGATATAAGGAAAGAGAAACACGAGATGAAATTAAGAGAAAATCAAGGAATGGTCGAAGAGAAATAAAGACATAGTAATGAATATAATAAATAGTAATAGTAGTAATAAATGTAAAGAGAGAGAGAGAGAGAGAGAGAGAGAGAGAGAGAGAGAGAGAGAGAGAGAGAGAGAGAGAGATGGTGTAAAAAAAAACCCAGGAAAGTAAGGTGGGGGCGGGAGGGGAGAGGAGGAGATAAGCAGTGTGTGTGTGTGCCCAGTAGGACATTTCACTGCCTGCTTGACCTGCCCTGCTCTGACACGCTTGCCTCTGCCAGCCGCCGAGTGTGTGGGAGTGTTGTGTCGTGGTCAGTGAATCTTGCTAATAAATCTAATGTAACCTCAATTTCCTCTCCTTTCATCTCCTTTTTTCTCCTTCTCGCATTTTCTAACTTGTGGTTCCTTCTCTTGACGTTTGTAGGGTTTAAGTGAAAGGGTTGTGAAAGGGAATAGAGGAAGTGAGGGGAGTGCTTGAGTTAATGAGAGGAAAGTGTG
>NC_059295.1:42437781-42440281 GCF_017591435.1 Portunus trituberculatus
CTCTCTCTCTCTCTCTCTCTCTCTGGCTCGCATGATAGCCGGAAGCATATCATCACTGTCATCATCATCATTACTATCATTACGTGTCATTACCGCATCAGAAGGCGCGTTATTTTGTCCTTCATGATTATGATATATCCATGATTGCTGTTCTCCCCTTCTGCTTCATTTTTGTCGTCTTGTTAAGCGGATTAAAACGAGTGATCTTTCTTTATTTCCTTCTTTATTTTTTTCGTTAATCTTCATCAGTTCTTTTAACGTTATTCTTCTTTCCTTGCATGTTTCGTTGAATTTTCGAGCTTGGTTAATGATTCCTCTTTTTTGTTGTTTGTGGTCCTTTTTTCTTTCAGTTAGTTATTTTCGTTCGTCTTCACTTCGCTCTTCCAATTAAATCGTTATTATTCTTGTCAAGACACTGTTCAACTCTCGCGTTAGTGAAGAGGAGAGAGTAATGATGCTTCCCTCGTACTTTTCCCTTTCGCAGCGCCCTCTACCTTCCTCTCTCTTTCACTGTGAAGTACAACTAAGGAAAACAAAGAATGAAAAATTGAAAAGTACTGATTAACTCTCGCATTAGTAAGGAGAACAGAATAAAGATACTGTTTTATTTTTTACTTTTCCATCATATCGCCCTCTCTCTCTCTCTCTCTCTCTCTCTCTCTCTCTCTCTCTCTCTCTCTCTCTCTCTCTCTCTCTCGTGGCGTTCACTCTTGCATTACTACAACACAAGGACAGAATAAAAATGGTCTCCTCGTTTTCTTCTCTTCATATCGTTCTCTGTAAGTCTCAGCCTGATGGCGCTGCAGGTGGCGGTGACGGTGGCAGTGCTGGGCGGGCTTGACGTGTGTGGCGGCATGCGTACAGTATGTGTGTGTGTGTGTGTGTGTGTGTGTGTGTGTGTGTGTAGATTGCCACGGTCACGAGAGTAAATTAAGGGTCTGACATTGCTCTGTGTTATGCGAACAGTATTGGGCGAGGAAGACTAGGAGGGATGGGACGAGAGAGAGAGAGAGAGAGAGAGAGAGAGAGAGAGAGAGGTGAGAGGGAACGCGTTGAATTTGATGGGAATTACTTAGACTTTGTTAATGAAAAAAGCAATGTGTGTGTGTGTGTGTGTGTGTGTGGGTGTGTGTTTAGGTCAGTGGGTCTCTGTTGTGTGTGTGTGTGTGTGTGTGTGTGTGTGTGTGGGTGTGTGGGTCTGTCTGTCTTCTTCACCTTGAAAGAAAATCTCGGGAATAATTTTGTAATCTTTAGTGCCATTATTGAATCAAGTTATACCCCTTGAACTTTTCCCTCCCTCCTCCTCCTCCTCCTCCTCCTCCTCCTCCTCCTCCTCCTCCTCCTCCTCCTCCTTTTACTCTCATTCCTTTTTAATACGATTTCTTCTCCTTGTGCAGCTTTTTTCATGCTTTGTTGTTGTTTTCTCCTTCTTATCCTCCTCCTCCTTCTTATCCTCCTCCTCCTCCTCCTCCTCCTCCTCCTCCTCATCATCATCATCATCATCATCATCATCCTTCATTTACTCTCCATTTCTGCCCATTTCTTAATTTTTCCTCTTGTTAAATCTCCCTCCCTACCTCTCTCTCTCTCTCTCTCTCTCTCTCTCTCTCTCTCTCTCTCTCTCTCTCTGTACTTGTTTAAACGTTTTTTGTGATACTATTTCGTAGGCTATCGTGACTGTTCACTAGCTACAGTTACCCCATTCCACAGAGCAATTGAGAAGAATAAGTCTTGCTTAATACATTTTATATACTTAGGTAAAGAATAAGTGGCATGTGCGAGTGTGTAAGTAATTTTCAAACGGTTTTCTATGGTACAATTTCGTATCCCCCTCATAACTGTTCTTGTCCAGCTTGATTAATCCATTTTGCATAATATCTAGAAGTAATTGTCTTTGTTCGATGCATGTTTGCATAGTTAAGTATCAAATCACATGTACGAGAGATAATAGACTGTTTGATGAATTACTGCTGCACGATATGCACGGCATGCAACACCTGCCACCTGTGAGGCGACCTTCATCAGCGGTGTGGACACGCGGCGCACGTCCCCACTGCAGCAGCAGCAGCAGCAGCAGAAGCAGCAGCAAGGGCGTTCCTCCACACAACGCTGATGGCGAGGAGGCACGGTGGTGGTGGTGGTGGTGGTGGTAATGGTGGTAGTGATGGTGGAGCAGTGCCGCGGACCTCTCTCTCTCTCTCTCTCTCTCTCTCTCTCTCTCTCTCTCTCTCTCTCTCTCTCTCTCAACATCTCTTTTCGCCACATATCTTCCCCACACTTAATCTCTTTCTTTTACCTACACCATACCACTCCGTCTCCTCCTCCTCCGTCTCCTCCTCCTCACAGGCCAGACGGACAGAAGAAACACATGAAACTTGACCCTGAACTTGTTTGTCATACGCGACGAGCACCCGCATCGGGAGATGGGGAAGGGGAGAACCGGAGGAGTAGAGGAGGAGGAGGAGGAGGAGGAGGAGAGGAGGAGGGAGAGTAAAATGGT
>NC_059295.1:42447781-42450281 GCF_017591435.1 Portunus trituberculatus
AAAGCACTCTTGAAAATTTATAACCTTCACTACAGGAAGATAAATAGACGTAGTTACGACGAGGTATCAAAACCTTTAGGAACATCAAGCAGAGGTGTCTTGGAATATCTCAGCTACTCTTAACAAACTCTAATGGAAGTTATTGGAGTTTTTAAGAATACTTCCATGATTCCGCTGGTAGTTTAAGGATTATACACAACCACTAAGCAACAACAAAAAAAAAAAAACCCTGTGAACCCAACTAATTATCTCTTTTAGCCTTGGAAAAATAGTCTTTATGCGAGAGCAGAAGGTTTAAAGTCAGACTAGGTAAAAAAAAAAAAGAGACCCTTAATATCTTTCTTCGTTCATAAGTATTCACGTGGCGCTTCTTAATTGCTTAACTATACGTGCGTTTATCCGTAATATGAACAAACTACCATGTGCGAGTGTTGGTGATTCCTTCGCTGTTCGGTGATGCATAAGATTCACTGGTGGTCTTATTACTGGATTATTTATATATACATTTTTTCCTCTCATATTTATCACCGATGGGCTGCTCGGTTGTAAAAGTTACTACGCATCGTAACATGTCGAAAGAGTTTTTTTTTTTACATCTCTCTCTCTCTCTCTCTCTCTCTCTCTCTCTCTCTCTCTCTCTCTCTCTCTCTCTCTCTCTCTCTCTCTCTCTCTCTCTCTCTCTCTCTCTCTCTCTCTAGTGTGGGGAGAGAGGAGGGTGTGAGGGAGACTAAGAACTACATTGCTGACTACTCCTGCTCATAATGTGTAGCAGGTGACGAGGGAGGCAGGGGGTGAGAGAGCCGAGCAAAAATGAACAGACAGACAGTGGCGTGGCATTGACAGGTGGCAGGGGTGGAGGGAGGGAAGGAGAGATGGGGCAGCTGTGATAGGTGATATCTCTGCAAAGCCTCCTATTATGAAGGCCCACGTGACTTTCAGTGAGCCTTTCTTCTTTAAGATTATTCTAAAGGTGGGTGGAGTTGTCTCGGGTGGGTCAAACAGGGCCAGATAGGTGCGTGCATGTGTTAGTAGCAAAAGACGCGGTTTGAAATGTGCGTCCAGATAGATTTGTTCAGGCGGGGCGAGGAAGTGTTTGTGAGGATAGCAATGGTGCTTGATGTGTTGAGAGTCAGTGGCTGCAGTGGGTTGATGGCGTCCTAGTGCAGGGCTTCTGAGGAGTGATGGTGCAGTTTGCAGGAGTGAAGGTGAGGAAGTATCTGAGGCAACTCACGTGCGACAGCTACAGATAAACCGTATTCACCTGTGAGACTGAATGAAATTAAAAAACAAGCAAATAGTGGAATGTTTCTATATATTTGTACACAAAATCCTTGCGAGACGAGTGTCTGTGTCGCAGTTAAGTAAGTTTCTCTCTCTCTCTCTCTCTCTCTCTCTCTCTCTCTCTCTCTCTCTCTCTCTCTCTCTCTCTGTCTTAAATTCCACGTTAGCTGTTGTCATATGTTTCAAGAAATGCGTGGTTTGTGATCTTGTCTTGCAGTCTTGTCAGTTGTCTACCTTTTCCTACTGTGATTTAGTTTCATTCCATCTGCATTGCCATTCGGTCTGTTTATACTTGCGCTTCTCCCTTACTCAACAATCAGAATATGTTCACTTTCGATTAGATCACTCGCTTTTTATAATGTCATGTTTCACCGTATGGTTGTTGCAGTCACAGACCTCCCAAGCTGCCTTCCTGTGCGCGCTCTTGTCGACATGTGACAGTTACAAGTTCAGTATTTCTCTTAATGCATCGCTTACGAATAGAGAGGATGGGTTGCTGTGACGTCAGCACACCTAGCCGATACCGGACATCCGTGGCAGGCTTATCAATGCTATCTGGTATTCAGTGGTGCTTTCCTTACTGTTTTCTTGACGTCACTGCATCGACCATGTGTCTGACTGCAAGACATTGCTTCCACGCACCATCTCATCTGATCATCTGGAAATATGTGGGCGGTCAATTGATGTGCGGACGTAATACACATGACAGGAGTCAAAGTGAAGCAAGCGGAAGTAATGTGACGGAAGTTGGGTATTCATATTTAATTTTATTTATCTCTACTGAGCAGGAGAAACAGCGGACATTTTGTTTGCGTTGGATATTTTGGTGACAGTTTGTTGATACTTTTTTTTTTATGTAAGAGGGGTAATGGCCAAGACCACCAAAAAAAAAAAAGAAAAAGCCGACTGAGGCGCCAAAAAGAAAGGTCAAAAGTACCTTCCGTGATTGGAGAATAAGCGTCTTGAAGCATTTTGTTTTATCATTTCTATATACCCACTTACCTTTATCGTAATCTTCATCATCATCATCATCATCATCAATCATCATCATCATCATCATCATCATCATCATCATCATGGTGTAGCAGAATAATATTTTGGTTGTCTAGCACTTAAGAAAACCTAACAAACAACGCTCACCAAACAGCAAGAAGCGTCACTGCTTACCATGAGAGTAACCAGTCCACATTAACGCAGCGCCAAGCATAGCCAAACCAAA
>NC_059295.1:42455281-42470281 GCF_017591435.1 Portunus trituberculatus
GGCTTGAGGAGACACAAGAAAATTAATAGATAAATATGTGTATATTATACAGAACAGTTATAGTTATTAGCATTTTGAGATTTGATTGATAAGAGCAGAAATACGACGCAATTTCTGGATATGGATGAAGAGAAAAGGAAACTTGCATAGTTGGATTAAACTCAATGGAATATGGATTTTAACAGAAACATCACGAAGAAAATTTATAATAGAAAAAAAGCGAAACCATTCCTAAATATGAAAAAAGAAAAAGACGATAACAAAAACCCAGCACGGTAAAGTACATGTATTTGAACTAGAACATAGACACACTTACACACACCCAAAAAAAAAAAAAAAAGCTGAATTCGTTAATAAAAGGGAGAAAAAATGGGAAAAGGGAAAGGAAAGGACCACACGCATCGATCCCCCCTCCTCTCTTTCCTTCCCCTTTTGAGTGAATGCTGACCAGGACACTCTCAGTCCGCCTACACGGGTTAGTTAATCAAGGCATCACCTCCCCGGGCCGAGTTTTCCTGGTGTTGGGTGCGCTAATGTATGCACCGACATGGAGGATTGGATTGCTTCACGCGGCGTCCTTACCTCTGTTATACCAGCTTAGTTAGTACTTTGTAAACTTCTGGCACTTTCTTATTTCTTTCCCTTTTATTCTTGCACCGTCTCGCCACTTCCCCTTCTCATCTCATTCCCCAGCATAGCCTCCCTTTAACCCAGCCATCCCCGCTTCAAGGCAAGACGTCACCGAAATACTACGAATCTTGCAAGCTATATGTCAAAAGGATTAGTGTGTGTGTGTGTGTGTGTGTGTGTGTGAGAGAGAGAGAGAGAGAGAGAGAGAGAGAGAGAGAGAGAGAGAGAGAGAGATTTTTTCTACTTGAAATGCGTATAACAGCGGTGATGATGTTGGCTACTTACACACACACACACACACACACACACACACACACACACACACACACACACACACACACACACACACACACACACACACACACGCCGTCTACTGCTATCTGATAAAACTGCTTTGATGTCTACAAGTGTTTCCTGTGGCTTAACCAGCTGACGATTCATAAATACATTCGGATGGTAATTTTTTTATGCCATTAATTTCCTGCGTGAGACTTAATCATACGTCTGTTGAGAGTCAAGATATATTATAGCTTACGATTTCATGCTGTCGTGAGCAGAGTAATGTCATGAGATTCATACAAGTTCATTGGACCGAACGCATCTCCTTCGGCTACGTGTCTCGAATCAATAACGACGCCTTGCTCTTCTTAATTGTCTTAATGCGGTTTCCGGGATTTTGTTGATAACGAAGGCTAAGGTAATAAAGTCGCCTTGGCATGCCCGTGGGTCTGAAGCCTCCAAACTGCAGACGTGATTTCCTTTAGTTAGTGGATGTTATTACTGTGCGTGTTGTTGCTTCCTCCAATGCTGCTAGATGTACTGTACAATTGCCGCCTTCCTTCACTGCTAGATGATGTGCTGTGAAATTAGAATTTCAATTAAAAGGAAGACTTCAGAACGTAGACAGAAGTTGAACCCATTCGACAGCACAGACGGTTACTGAACTCCACACTCCACACATACACACGTACTGATGCAAATAATTGGAGTAAATAAAATGCGTTTGTAGCAGGTGAATAACTAGATTTCAAACCCCTCCTTGATTGTAAAATATCATCCTAGCATTAATCCCAATCACACGACGGTATCCAGGAGAAAATCAAACTAATGTCATGCCACTGAAAGGATTTAGAAGTGTGTGACACCTCGGCTGATGGTTACCTGATAAAGAACTTGGCAGAGCGTCATGAAAAGTGGAAGGGACGCTGGGAGGCAAGTGGTGAGAGGTGTCCCAAGAGGGGAGTGCCTTCAAGAGGACTGAGGTGAGATTGGTATTTTGTAATATTAAATGGATTTTAGGGTAGACCTTCAAGAGCAGAGTTAAGATCGACATTTTTTTCCTCTCATTATAGCAAGCTCTTATCGACTCACGTTTCGTGTTTAGTAGACTACGTACACGTGTATGATATGGTACAGGAACACAGTGTAATACCCATGCACGGTACGGCACACATGCACGCTCTTTACAATACTTGTTCTTGATACGGTGCATTTTTATGGTACAGTACACACGGTATGGTAGACGTCCGGTTAAGTACACACGCACGGTACAACACACACACACACACACACACACACACACACACACACACACACACACACACACACACACACACACACACACACACACACACACACACACACACACACACACACTTACTGATAGGCAGATACACTGACAAATAAATAAATAGATAAATGATAATAACAATGATAATAATGATAATAATAATAATGATAATAATAATAGTCTCTAACTAAACTAAAAAAAGACAAACCTCATGGAAGCTTTGATATCGCATGGCAGGCTGCAGCGTTCAAGTAACTCCCAAACACTAACACTAAAGTGACACGTAGCCAGTTCAGTCTTTCATCATAATAGTTTCTCGCTTTATTCCGAATGCTTAATTTCATTCCCCAAGTGGCGGGTCGTGTTGCGGTGGTGTCGAGGCGGCAGGCGCGGTGATAATGTTAAAGTGCGCTGAGGGAAAGGAAGCAGCTAAGGTGAGGTGACAGAAAAACACCGAGATGAATTGTACCCGAGTGGCTTAGTAAAGACTTGACGGGGCGAGTGATGGAGGAGGACAAGAACGAGAGTGAGAACCTGGAGATAGTAACGCCGAATAAAGACGACGTGTAAGAACGAGCGAGGACGAAAATCAAGAGATAATGTAATAGAGAATTAAGATATGGAAACGAATGAGAAAGGGAACTAAAAGAGATACGTATTAGAATAAATAAAACAAGAAAAACGAACGAGAATAATAACCGAGAGATACGTAACACTGAAATAAGGTGACGACGAGGAAGTGATGAATAATAAACAGAAGACAATTAAACAAACGAGAGCCAAACTATGCGTAACACGCACTAAAATAAAAACCTGGAAGAAAAAGAAACATATATATGTATATATATATATATATATATATATATATATATATATATATATATATATATATATATATATATATAAAACAGAACTGCGACAGGTGTCCTACCTCCATACCTTCTCGCTCCTTCCCGCCTCTCCGTCTTGTCAGCCACTCTCGCATTTTTTTCCTCGTGCCCCTCCCGCCCCTCCAGCCGCACGTGTCCACCAGCTGGGCGTGCCTGAAGCCGGTGTCATCCACATCCCTGGTGCCTGGGAGGAAGGCAAGAGGGAGGGCGGGTGCCACCTGATGAGACAGGTGTGAAGGCGCGTCCATCATTATATGCTTGTGTCAGACAGGTGGGGGTGATTGAAGTGGTAGAGAGAGAGAGAGAGAGAGAGAGAGAGAGAGAGAGAGAGAGAGAGAGAGAGAGAGAGAGAGACGGGGGAATTAAGACACACACACACACACACACACACACACACACACACACACACACACACACACACACACATAAAGATTCTCACACTCTTAAGTTCCGTACATAGGTTTGGAATGTGTCCGTATCACGTATTGATAACCTGATCCCAGATATTCCGGAGTAGAATTATTGAAGAATCAGAGAGGAGAGGCACACTTGATGAATTAGTGCAGGAGGAACAAGGGGCACGCATAGTAATCGAGAATAAGTAATAATCATGAGCACGTTTAAAGAAACACTGCCACTGAGGCCGCCGAAGAGTAAATTCTAATAATTTCTAGGGAAAGATGAGGCGAATGTAAGCGAAATGTAAGAGTAAATTAAACCTTGGGCAAAGTGCAGACATGACTCGCTTAATGCGAGATTAAGAAGGAAAGGAATGAGGAATTTTAGGAAATTAGCAACAGGCGCTGGAGAGAAAACTACAATCCGAGAAAGGTAATTTTTTTTTCAAAATTGACATTTTTCTATTTTAGGAATAAAAACGTAACAAGAGAGTTAAAAGAAAATTGCCATGCCTGCAAATGTACACAAATACATGCAGGATTATAAAATGTGTGTGTGTGTGTGTGTGTGTGTGTGTGTGTGTGTGTGTGTTTCACTGTTTGATCTGCTGCAGTCTCTGACGAGACAGCCAGACGTTATCCTACGGAACGAGCTCAGAACTCATTATTTCCGATCTTCGGATAGGCCTGAGACCAGGCACACACCACACACCGGGACAACAAGGTCACAACTCCTCGATTTACATCCCGTACCTACTCACTGCTAGGTGAACAGGAGTACACGTGAAAGGAGACACACCCAAATATCTCCACCCGGCCGGGAAATCGAACCCCGGTCCTCTGGCTTGTGAAGCCAGCGCTCTAACCACTGAGCTACCGTGTGTGTGTGTGTGTGTGTGTGTGTGTGTGGGTGTGTGTGTTAAGGATAGGGAGTGCATGCGTGTGTGAACCAAAACAACAGAACTGCTGGTTGGATGGATGATTACTCCTAGGTCTTAGTTAAATGTCACATCGACGTCGCGAAAGTATGAGTGGGCGGGGTATCATCATGGCAACACCTCTCTCCAGTGTATGTAAATTTCAACAGTCTACCATAAATCTATTCTTAATATTGCTTCTTTATCCACATATGCCACCAAAGCATATTTTTGCCAATTAGGTCGGCGTGTATCAAACATTCACAGTCATCTCTGCCAGTTTTTTCTCATCACCCCCCAAACTACTAGCCCCGTGCAGGTGCCCTATCCGTCCAAGTGTGTAGTGTGCTTCACATGTATGGGGAGGTTCCACTTTAACATAGTTCCTTTAGACAAGGTGGAACTCTTCTCCCTCTTTCTTATCGTCGTGTTGTTGCATCCATTACTATCCATTACTATCTTTTATCACAATTTTCACGTTAACTCCTCTTCTGATCTTGCTAACTGGATGTTTTCTTTCCTCCCGCACCATCGCTGTATAAGACTTTCTTCTCCTTACCCCTTTTCTATCCATCTCTCTAATTCAACAATTAATCAGTATTTCTGATCATTCATCCTTTTCTCTGGTAAACTCTGGAACTCCCACCTTGTCTATGTTTCCACATTCTTTGAAGAGGGAGGATCCACGACACTTATCATATAATTTTTAGCTATTGCTTTCTGCTCTGTTCAGGGACCGGCACCTCAGTGGGCCTTTCTTTTTATTGCAGGTCAGTTGTTCTTGGCCGGTGTCCTCCTACATAACACACACACACACACACACACACACACACACGCGGCAGAGGACCTTCTCAGAAAAGTCTTTCCCTCCTTTCACTCGCCTCTCTGATTATCATTTTATGTACGATGTGTGCAATGTTGTGCGTTTGTTTGTTTTACGTTTGTCTGTGTGTAGCGTTCACTGTTTGCTCCATCGCTGACTGTGAGCTCTCTCTCTCTCTCTCTCTCTCTCTCTCTCTCTCTCTCTCTCTCTCTCTCTCTCTCTCTCTCTCTCTCTCTCTCCATTCCTCGCTAGCCACACTTATTCATTTATTCTCCTTTGATCTCGCCTCCCTCGATTGCTACGAATGAGGACGGGTTAGGGCCAGGGCCGCTTAGGAGGCAGGGAAGGGCAGGGGAAGGGAGGGGGCAGCGGGATGTGGATAGCGGCTGGGACGGGGGGAAGAGTAGAGGAAGGGGAAGGCGGGTGGTACAACTTATCATCAGTAAAGTACCCTGGAAGAACACGGTCTGAGGAACCCCCAATCAGGTTGATATAAACAAGATAGCAAGGTGGACCCGCTAGTCGGTGGTCTGATGGCTCGCCGCCTCCACCGTTGCTGATGCTGCTGCTGCTCCTGCTGCTGCTGCTGCTGCTGCTGCTACTACTACTGCTGCTGACTCAGCCTCGTCCCGCACCTGCCCCGTCCCGTTCTATCCAAGGTCTACTGTGCCCCGCCCCAACCTTCTTCATCGCGCTGCTTCCCACCACATGCACGCCACACATCGCAGGCTGTGCTACGCTACTCCACATTCCTTGCCCCTCCACTCCTCCAGACCTTCCCTCCATTCACACCACATCGCCCTCACTTTCCCCCTCACGAAGCCTCCCTCCCGACACCCTTTTCTCACCAACTTTTGATACTGTACCACCCCTCTTCGCCCTCTCTGCCCCCTCCAATAGCTGTGCCTGCACCCCCTACCCTATATACCCCGTCCTGAACCCCCTACCCGCAGCCGCCGAGGCTCTCCCACCCTGAAGAGGAACACAAACTGACGAACTCTCCGCCTTTCCTTTCCTTGCATTGCCCCTCACTACCCTCCCCACTCACCACCCCCCACCCACCCTCCACCAGTACGAGAAGAGAAGGAAGATGCAAAAAAAGAAGCGGTAGGAATGACAAAACAGGAAAAAATAACAGAAAACAAATAATGACAATACAAAAAAGTAATGATAATAATAACAACAACAATGATGATAATAATAGTACTTGCTTCATAATGCCAATAGACACTGATCACTAGTTTTATGGCGTTTCACACTTATCATTTTTTTTTTCTTTATTAGAGTTGACGAGGTGCATTAGATCCCCTTTACTGGTGGAAGAGAGAGAAGGTGGCGGCGATGGTGATGGTGATGGCTGGGGTGGTCAAGGGGACGGGAGGAAGGGGGGAGTGTCCCGGGGCATCCCATAAAACAGATAAGAGGAAAGAGACGTTTATGATAATAATGAAAGAAGCAGTGGCGCGCGGTATCTTTAATTTGCAGTAATTGAGAGAGAGAGAGAGAGAGAGAGAGAGAGAGAGAGAGAGAGAGAGAGAGAGAGAGAGAGAGAGAGAGAAGGGTTTCCGAGACGATGATGAGGAAAAAAAGTAAAAACCTCCTTACTCTTCTCCTCCTCCTCCTCCTCCTCCTCCTCCTCCTCTTCTTCTCACCAACACCTCAGATACATAGATAAATAGAATCAACAGTGAGAAAGAGAGAGAGAGAGAGAGAGAGAGAGAGAGAGAGAGAGAGAGAGAGAGAGAGAAGGAAAAAGGGAGAAAATAATTAGCAGGAACTATGGGAGAAATTATTAAGTGCGTTTAAATACCATGGAAGGGAAAATGTCAAGAGAGAGAGAGAGAGAGAGAGAGAGAGAGAGAGAGAGAGAGAGAGAGAGGTCATGTACACACACGGGGGTCAAAGATCAAGCGGCAAGAGACCCACCCGAATTTTGCGTTCTCTCTCGCCTTGGAAACTCATTAAAGTCAGGATGAATTTTTTTGGAATCTGTGTCAACGCTGCAATCTGTCTGTACCGTGTCTGGCCGCCGCCACCGCCGCGTGAGAGGCCGGTCTGTTGCGCCGCCGCTGCCACGCACTCACTGCTACTAATGCTGTTCTCGCTGTTGATGCTGTTGTTATTACTACTACTATTACTACAACTACTACTACTACTATAACTGCTACTACTGCTGCTTCTGGTGCTGCAGTTGCTGCTGCTGCTGCTGCTGCTGCTGCTGCTGCTACCACTACTCTTAGTACTTATGGTCTTACATCAGCGTTTCAGTTGTAATCGGTGTTGTTGTCTCATAATGTGCTTCTCGGGTCAGCACTGCAAATAGCCACAACAATAAAGAGAAAGAAAGCTGTTAATGCTGGTGCTGATATTACCGTTACTATGCTGTAAGTTTTGCCTCTTTACTGCCGTTAATAGTTCTCCGTTCTTGCTGTTGCTATTTTTGTTGTTGTTGTTGTCGTTGCTGCTGCTGCTGCTGCTGCTGCTGCACCAATTATTGTTCTCCCTCCCGTGCCTGTTACTTCAGCTGTTGCTGCAACCAACATCATGACTACTACTACTACTACTACTACTACTACTACTAGTACTATTGGTACTAGTAGTACCGCTACTACTGCTGCTGTTCCTGCCATTACTAAGGCTACCGCCCTGGTGCTGCTCCACCTTGTGCTGGTGCCTCCCAGACGGCTTACGGAAGCTTCTCTCAGCACGAATGACATAATTAACAGAGGCGCTTTAGGACGCCCCGCTTTTGATCTTGCCTTGTTTGTGAATGCTGCAAGTAGGACCTCGTAGTTTTCATTGGCTGAAACTCGTTCCTTCCTCTTACATATCAATTAGACATAACCTTACACAACGACTGCCTGCCTCCGCTGTCATTACACTCAGCTGACGCCGTCGCTGTATTAAGCATTCCCAGCTTGGCTTTTGATTAGAATCTTAACGGCAAGTTGGATATCTGAATTCTTTATTAAGCAATTCCCATGAGGTCAGGCAGCGTGTGCAGAGTGTCCCCGCCAAGTGTCCCCCGCTCCCAGATCCCGACTCCTTATCTGCCCATATAAGGCACACCAATCCGCCCCACCACTTCACTCACACGCCGTTTCCGATCGCAGTTGAATCGAGGGCTGTTCAATCCAGAGACGTCCCTCCCACATTTCTCCTCCGCATCTCTCGGCGTTCACTTCAATGCTGTGTAATGCTGTTCCTCTCGCTGCCTTCCACCACTGTGTTCCTTTTTGCGGCGCCTCTGAAGTTGCCAGCAGCGTGCCCCTCTACCCCTCCTGTGGCCTCGCTGCGCTACTTTTTTTCCCCCTTCTTTTTTTCTGCTCACTTTCATCTCCCTATTCCGGCCGCCTTACTAATGCAAGAGGCAACGAAATACATCTTGCCCTCTTTAGTACTCTTCTTTACCTCTTCTTTTCTTCTTTTTTTTTTTTTTACTTCTTGTACTTTGTTAGGAAAGATTTGGAGTTCGATATTTTGACGTATGTTTCTTTTCTTTTCTTTTTTTTGTTGTTGTTTTGTTAGTGTCTTTCTCATGCATAAGGTAAATGGTTGCAATGATGTAATTATTCATTGATCTATCTGGTTTTTTATTGGTGATAGTTTTCTTGTAGTTAATTAGTGATCCCAGCAGTAATTTTAGTAGACGTGGGAGTAGTATTAGTTGTAGTAGTAGTAGTTGTAGTAGTAGCAGCAGCAGCAATAGTAGTTAGTAGTAGTAGTAGTAGTAGTAGTAGTAGTAGTAGTAGTAGTAATAGAAGTATAATGATAGTAGTAGTAGTAGTAGTAGTGGTTATGTATAGTAGTGGTTGTGGTCACATAAGGAACTGGTAATGGTTGCGAGTATAGTACTAATAATAGTAATATAGTAGTAGTAGTAGCAGTAGTAGTAGTAGTAGTAGTAGTAGTAGTAGTAGTAGTAGTAGTAGTAGTAGTAGTAGTAGTAGTAGTAACGATAGCAGTAGTAGTAGTAGGTTGTGGTCACATAAGGAACTGGTAATGGTTGCGAGTATAGTACTAATAATAGTAATTATGGTGGTAGTGGTGGTGGTGGTGGTGGTGGTGGTGGTGGTGGTGACGATGGCAGTGATGGTGGTGGTGGTGGTGGTGGTGCAGGTGGTGGTGGTGGTGGTGGTGGTGGTGGTGGTGGTGGTGGTGGTGGTGGTGGTGGTGGTGGTGGTGGTGGTGGTGGTGGTGGTGGTGGTGGTGGTGATGTGGTGGTGGTGGTGGTGGTGGTGGTGGTGGTGGTGGTGGTGGTGGTGGTGGTGGTGGTGGTGGTGGTGGTGGTGGTGGCAGGTGGTGGTGGTGGTGGTGGTGGTGGTGGTGGTGGTGGTGGTGGTGGTGGTGGTGGTGGTGGTGGTGGTGGTGTGTGGTGGTGGTGGTGGTGGTGGTGTGTAGCAGGTAGTAGTGGTAGTGGTAGTAGTAGTGGTAGTAGCAGCAGCAGCAGCAGCAGCAGCAGCAGCAGTAGCAGCACTAATTCTTATTGTTGTCGATGTTGTTGTTGTTGTTGTTGTTGTTGTTGTTGTTGTTGTTGTTGATTATGTTGATGTTAACAGTTACAATACTTATGTATAAGCTAGTAAAAACAACAATGAAAATAGATGAGGTGTGTGTGTGTGTGTGTGTGTGTGTGTGTGTGTGTGTGTGTGTGTGTGTGTGCGCGCGCGCCCGTGCGTGCGTGCGTGCGTGCGTGCGTGTGAGTGCCTTGAGATAAATGGGGCTAGCTGGAGAAGGAGTGAGTATGTAAGTGAGTGAGTGAGTGAGTGAAGAAGGGGCAGGGGAGGGCAAGGGAGAGCGTGGGTGGGTGGGCGGCCTGGCGGTGGTGGGCGGGTGTGAGTTATTGAGAGGGAAGGCTCTGGTTAAAATATTTGGTATGTTTTTGAGGGATGTTAACTATGTGTGTAAGAGAGAGAGAGAGAGAGAGAGAGAGAGAGAGAGAGAGATTGTAACGTGTAGATGTTGTACTAGTTGGTGTGCGTGTGTTTTAGGGGGAGGGAAGGAGTGGTGAGTAGTGGTGAATGTATGTATGTATGTATGCATGTATGTATGTAAGTATGTTTGTAAGTACAAGTAAGTGGTGCGTGCTTTGTTTACTCAATATGGTGTGTGTGTGTGTGTGTGTGTGTGTGTGTGTGTGTGTGTGTGTGTGTGTGTGTGTGTGTGTGTGAGCGTCCCGTTTAACTTACATTTTAATTGATAAGTGATAGAGATAAGCTTTAGGAAGTAATAACACATGGTCCGGTAGAGTTTGAACAAGTTGGGTTAGGGTGAGCTAATTAAAGTTCGGTTCAATTGGGTTAGATTGAAATTCGGTAAGTTTAGATTCGGCTTGAACTACGTTACGTTAAGTCAGGTTAGGTTACGATTGAGGATCAGATAAGGTCAGATTCAGTTTCTAGCTTGATGAAGTTAGGTTAGGTAAAGTTAGGTCAGATTAGGTTAGGTTAGATCACGGAGACAGACAACATAAAACAACATCAACAACATTTTACACATTCAGAAAAAAAAACAACATTTAAGACACCTAGAAAATACGAGTGGCGAAAGAAGTACGCTAGATTACTTATTGGCATGAGAGAGAGAGAGAGAGAGAGAGAGAGAGAGAGAGAGAGAGAGAGAGAGTTTCAGTAAAGTTGAGATCTTCGCAGCAGCAAGTGGGTCGCGGAGAGACTGGGAAGCGGCCTGGCGATGGTTTTATCAGACGTGCGCGGCCGATAGGGGGAGGGGAGAGAGAGAGAGAGAGAGAGAGAGAGAGAGAGAGAGAGAGAGAGTCTAAACAAACTTGGAGCTTGGAAGTGAAGTTCGGAAGAAGTTGTGTAGAAAATATGAAGATATATTTGTGAAGAGTAAAACTAGATAAACAAACATATAAATGAGTGTATAGGAGTATAATAAAGAAAATGAAATATGAAATAGCTAATACAAAAAAATGTAATGGTATAAGAAATGAAAGAATAATTCTGAATGTGTAAAGAGAGAGAGAGAGAGAGAGAGAGAGAGAGAGAGAGAGAGAGAGAGAGAGAGAGAGAGAGATGATTGCTTAGACATGGGGGGAAGGGCCTAGCAAGAGTGGGTTGACCTGAGAGAGAGAGAGAGAGAGAGAGAGAGAGAGAGAGAGAGAGAGAGAGAGAGAGAGAGTAATGAGTGGGTTACACAGAACTTGGGAGGTCATTTACGTACGTGCTAGAGAGAGAGAGAGAGAGAGAGAGAGAGAGAGAGAGAGAGAGAGAGAGAGAGAGAGTAAAAGGGGTGTAACAGTGTGAAGGACAAGTTTGTAATAGAAAATAAATAAAAAGCGAAAAGAGAAGGAAAGCAAACGAAGAAGTCGAACAAATAACGATGTAAGTCAGAGAAGAGAAAGAATAAAAAGAAATGAAGGAACAAGATGAAGAAAGAAACAATTAAATAACTCACTTTGACGTAGAAAAAAAAAAAGTGAAAGAAGACAAAAATAAGTATTGGAGTAGATCGGATAAGGTCAAGACAGCCTAGATCAAGATAGGGATGAGTTTGGTTAGGTTAGCTTCAATTCAATAACGTTAAATCAGATCAGGTAACAATAAGGTCAGGTTATAAGGTCAAGTCACGGTTGGCTGGCTAGTTTAGGTCACTTAAGGTCAGCTCTCAGGAGTTTTTTTAAGGTCACGGTTAGGTTAAGTTACGTAAGGTCAAGTTAAGTTAGGTTAGGTTAGGGTATTTACCGCCTCACACATTCTGGCACGGTAAAAGAGCACGAGAGGGACTGCGGTTCTGAGATGAAGGGGCGAGACACGGCAGGGAGGGTTGCTGAGAGGGAGACAGAGGGAAGAATTTAGGGAGGGAAGGAAAGAGAGGGAGGGAAGGAGAGAGAGAGAGAGAGAGGGAAGGAAGGAAGGAAGGAAGGAAAGAGCTGAAGGACGGGGCTACGAATGCGGAGACTTGGGAGAGAGAGAGAGAGAGAGAGAGAGAGAGAGAGAGAGGGTGGAAGATATGTAGTTAAAGAATAAACAAAAATTAATTAACGTATTTGGGAAGATATAGAGAGGTAAATAATGTGGAGAAAGAGAAAGGGAGCGAAAGAATCGGAGAGAGGGCACGAGAAGAGAAGATAGAGAAAGAGAAAGAGAAGAGATTATGAGGGTAGACGAATAGGAGGGAGGACAGGAGGAGATATCAGATAGGAAGAGTGAGAAAAATTGGGGAAAAGATAAAGAAAAGATGATGTAAAGAAGAGAAATTGATAGAGAGAGAGAGAGAGAGAGAGAGAGAGAGAGAGAGAGAGAGAGAGAGAGAGAGAAATGGGGAAGACCAGGGGATTCATTAGACTGCCTTCCTGTGACTCATCCTTGTACAACCCAGCCAACTCTTTTTTTCCGCTCCTTTCACACACTCCTCCCTCAGCCTCTCGCCTTTCGCCTCTCACCTCCCCCTGTGTGTCTTCCCATCATTGCGTACTCCTGTTCTACTCTTCTGCTTCTCTCACGTCACTTCTGTCCCTTCTTCGTCCTCTTCTTCACCTTTTCGTCTCTATGTTACTCTGTCCATATGGAAGGGAAAGAGGGAATGAAGAAGTGGCATTGAAAGTTTGGATTAATAGTGGTAGTAGTAGTAGTCGTAGTATTGGTGGTGGTTGTACTGTTATTAGTAATAGTAAACGTTGTTGCTGTTGTTATATAGCTATTAGAATATTTTACGATGGATTTAAACACCAGCTTCACCGGTGGTAAAGATCTTATATTTCTTCATTGATTCCAGCCATTTTTGCTCTAAAGATGTTTAATTTTCCTAACTTGTAACGAGAGACTTTCTTGTACCAATCATACTCCAAGCCTGTCCATTTCCTCGTCCACTGCTACGTACAGCAGTACCAGCACACCTCCTGAACTAAACTAGCCAACTCTTTTGGAATTCTAATAATTCTATGGAAGATATAATTTGCAGGGATTTTTTCTTATTGTTACGTATGCTTGTGTCAGTCTCCTTCAGGAAATAAAGTAACAACACTGGATTTTTCCATGCAGTTTTTTTTTTTTTTTGCTTTCTTGCTTTTTTTTCGTAATAGTCTTTTCTCTCTCACTCACTTAGGACTACTCATGTGGCTGACGAACAGTGTCATGCCAATAAAAGCCACCTTCCCCTTTAGCTAGCGCATTCACTACCTCTGACAACTTCCAAACTTTATAAGCTTCATCAAATCACCACTTAGAGTCAGTAGGATATAATTATGCCGGAAGATTAACATGGATTATTTATCACCCTTGACACCGAAATGTATCACACTGAACTTGACAACATCCTCTAATGACGTAAATATAATGAAGTTTGTGCCGTGATATTGAAAAATTTAAACTTAATCACATATAGTTAAACATTAACATTAACATTTAAACAGTTATCAATCCTTTTACTGCTATTAGGCACATACACAACCTGCCAAGTGTATTCCTGATGGCTTCTTGCAGCTTCTCTTATGTTCTTATGTTATGTTCGTATTTTTCTTAAATTGCTAAACATTCTGAAACACTTTTTGTTCAACAGTCACCTTTAGAAACTATACTGTCAAAAAAAACGGAAAATCTATCCTTCTTACCCGCATTCTTTGTTGTAGGCTCTTATATAGATTTCACACAGTTTTTAGTCTCGAGAATTGTTGGATATTGTTTGGAAAGGGTAAACGAAAGAGAGATACAGTGGATTTTGTTTTCAGTCCTACACCAGAAAACCCACCACTTAATCGGTGAAAAGGAGCAAGATTTCAAGAGTGTGGCCTCGCTCAGCTTTCCCCATCGTCTATTTTAACACAGCTAATCATGTATCAAATAATCACATGACAGGGAAGGATATTCTTTTTCACTTCCTTATAAAACATCCGAAACACTAATTTATCACTAGCATTTCCACGTGATCGACATAGTGCAGGGTCTTTCAAGATGCATGGTACTTTGCCTTTCTGAAGCAAGTATTTCTCTTGACTCCTTCATTACTGAGAAACATTTTTACCTTGAGATTTGTATACCATTAGTCCATTTTATTAATATTACAAAGGGTCTATGGAGGTCAGAAGATTAATGGCTAGTCTTCACTATTCTTATCCACCCATATAAGTTTCTGAAACTGTATAAAATCATCAAATAGTAACCAGAATAAATATAAGTACGCGTCGTGGTAGTGAAGGGCTTAAGACAAACATTAGAGTGCATAGTTTACATAGATAAAGTGTAGCAGTGTTCTTATATTCGTTAAAATCATGGCAGTTCATGTAAAAAAAAAACACACACACACACACATAAGGATTGGTCCATCGAGCCGAAGTTTTTATTAGAACCCTAAAGAAAAATAAAAGATATATAAACTCATAGCAAGGAATGAATTTTGTCTATGGTACAATAAAACCGATTTACTTCACAAGAAAAATATTAATAAAAAGACAACCAAAAAAGATGAACTCCTTATCTTGTCAGCTGTAGCTTTTTAAATTATGGTCTAAACTTGCAATCTCCATTTGTTCTTAGCAGTGGAAAGGTTGAAGGAAGACAAACCTCAGACTGTGACGCACTGGCCTGAGTCTCGCCACGCAGAGCTGGTGAAATGCCCTTGCATCCGTGTGGTACAGACTGCAAGACTCCGAGGCGTTGTGAAACAGTCCGTTTAGCTCCTTATGATCTCTCTCTCTCTCTCTCTCTCTCTCTCTCTCTCTCTCTCTCTCTCTCTCTCTCTCTCTCTCTCTCAAGGTCACAAATGTACTCATCACTAAAACAGAAGAGAGAGAGAGAGAGAGAGAGAGAGAGAG
>NC_059295.1:42475281-42480281 GCF_017591435.1 Portunus trituberculatus
TATCTCCCTTTCCCCTTTTAAGAGACCACCCCTCGTCCTCCCTTCGTGTGTCCCTTCCCTTCCCCTCCCCTAAAACAACTTAACATTTTGTCCTAGAGTGGTAGATGATGGGGGAGAGGAGGGAGAGGGAGGGAGAGGGGCAGGAGTGCTTAGTGGTGCATCCCTCGCTCTTCTCTGGGTTGGAGTAATGCGCTCTCCACACTTGTAGTTTAAGGGTGAGCCAGATGCAGTCAAGGACGAGCGGCACGGACCATTTGGGAGTCCTTTAAGGGAGTCTCTTGATTCTACCGGCAAAAACTCATATTTCCCCTGCCCGTCCTCCTCCTCCTCCTCCTCCTCCTCCTCCTCCTCCCTTACTCTTTTCTCTCTCTCTCTCTCTCTCTCTCTCTCTCTCTCTCTCTCTCTCTCTCTCTCTCTCTCTCTCTCTCTCTCTCTCTCTCTCTCTCTCTTCACTTAGCTAGCTAGTCACTGTCAGCATGCCAGTTGGTCAGCGAGTCAGTCACACAGTCTACGATCTAGTCATTCTGGCTGTCTGTCCGCCCGCTTGTTAGTCAGTTTGTCAGTCAGTCAGTAAAGCACACGCAATCTGAGCCAGTCATTTAATCAAGTGGCCAGTTAGTCAGTCAGTCAGTCAGTCAGTCAGTCAGTTTAGGAATGAGTTAAGTCAGCCCAGTCAGGCATGCAGTCAGTCAGTCAGTTTTTATTCTTCTGGTTTGGGTCTTGGGTAATATTTTCTCGTAGTCATATATTCACACTTATAAGGTTTCATATTCCATAAAGCCACTTCTTGCTCAGAGTAATGACGAAAGCGCAATAAAGAAAGGAACCTCACATTAACTTCCTTTAGAGGATTACTTAGCCTGTTTTGACACGTGATTGCTTGTAAACTAATTGCATCCGTACACTAAAAAAAAAAAAAAGTCATGATAATAAATTCATTCCTCTTAGTTTAGTTTAAGATAAGCGAAGTTAGGTTAGGTAAGGCATAAGTTAGGTTATAAGGTATGGTTGCGTGAAGTGAGGTTAGGATAGGTCGGTAATCTAGGCTAGTTTAGGTTACATTGCGTTTGGTTTATTCAGATTAGGATAGGGTTAGACCAAGTTAAGCTACAATAGGTTAGGTTAAGTTAGTTTAGCTTAGGTTAGGTTCGGTTAAGAGTTCTATGAGTCGCGTGTCTCGAATGAAAAAGAGGCAACACACGACATTAATCCCACCACGAAAGGACGAACCTGTGGCTATCTTGCTGTACTTAAATCCCGGGGCCACCAAAAGCAGCAATCAAACAGTCAATCAGCCAATCAAACGCAGCTCGTAAGCAAGCAGGCAGCCACCAGTCAGGCCGGTTATAAACTCGCCAGTGAGTCAGGCAGCAGCTGAGATGGCTAATCAGTCAGCAAGTGCAATCCCGTAAGCTTACAATGAGCACGAGCCAGTGATGAGATGAGCAACGCAGTAAGGTAACTCTGGACTTCGGGTCTTAAATGCAGTGGCCCTCTCAAGAGTGAAGGATAGTTACGGTGTGTGGTGGCAGTGTACATTTTCTGTTAAGCGAGGTTAGGTTAAGTTATGATAGGTTTCGGTAGGCTTAATTTGAGTTGGAAAGGGTAGGTTTGGTTACTTTACGTTAGGCTAGGTTAGATTAGATTAAGTTGAGTTAGGTTAAGTTAGGTTAAAGTAATGTTATGTTATGTTAGGTTAGGTTAGGTTAGGTTAGGTTAAATTTTTTTGTTAGGTTGGGTCAAGTTAGTACTTCAACTACCTTGGAGGCAGTTCATTCCTCACCCCGCGTGTTCCCCAGGCGGTGGTGAGGAGCGTGGAGGAATGGTGAGGTTGTCTGTCTGTCTGTTTGTCTGTCTGTCTGCTAGTCTGTTTTGTTTATATAAAAGTATGCCTCTCTCTCTCTCTCTCTCTCTCTCTCTCTCTCTCTCTCTCTCTCTCTCTCTCTCAACCCTGACCCGCCCGTACCTTTCGTTATCAGTCCTCCCTGCAGCAGTGTCACCACCACGCCTCACTCCAACCACGCCCCGCCACGCCTCCCATTGCCTCGCCCTCCTCTAATAGCACAGCGGCAGCCACCGCCTCGTGCTCCCTGATCCCAGACCCGCCTTACCACTCCTTCGCTCACCTCCGTCTCTCTCTCACACTTCTCCACGTCCTCTTCCCCCCTCCCCACGAGCGCCGCCGCCCGGCTCCCCGGGGTCCAGGTGGAGGATTGGGCACCGCTGAGCTCATCATTAACCTGTCGCTCGTCGTCCAGTCAAAACAAAGAGGAGCTGGGCTATCGAATTTACATCTAATTAGAACAGGTTTTAGCATTCACCTGGGCGGACTGTTTGGTGCTGAGAGAGAGAGAGAGAGAGAGAGAGAGAGCGCACCGAAGGGTTGAGTCATTTAAGCGAACATTTAAGTGTCGCCCTGCCCGCGCCGCGCCGCAATCGAGTTGTCCAATCAAGCTTGTCCGAACCCCCTTCCTCTCCCCGTCCCCTTCCCTCCCCCTCTTCCCGGCGAACCTGATTAACAACTTCATCAGGTCATTAACTCAAGCGTCTGAAATCGCTCAGTGGCGTCTGATTGTTAGCGCGCGACAAGCCGGTTTGTGTGTGTGTGTGTGTGTGTGTGTGTGTGTGTGTGTGTGTGTGTGTGTGTGTGTGTGTGTGGGCTCTGGATGACGGATTGAATGAGATGGATGGAGACAAACGAAGAATAGACTCAGGGAGGAATTAAGAGGAGTCAGAGGGGGTAGAATGGGATAAGATGGAGGAGGAGCAGGAGAAGGAAAGGAGGAGGAAGAGGAGGAGGAGGAGGAAAAGTTGTGGTGTTGTTGTAATATAGAATGCGGCAGTGACGCAGAATGGTGGTGGTGATGGTGATGACTATGGTCTATTGTCTCCCATTTCTCTTACCCAGATATATAATGTTCTTGCTCTTTTATTCCTCCTCCTCCTCCTCCTCCTCCTCCTCCTCTTTTTCTTCTTCTTCTTCTTCCTCCTGATCTTCTTCTAACACGATAAAAGAAAAAAAAACGGCTTCTAATTACGACTCAATGAAACTTTACGTCAATTTCAGCCCAAATAATAAAGTAAAGTGGCCGAGACAATCTGTTCTTTAGTGGTGCCTGGCGGGCGTCGTAAGCAAAACTATTATACCAATTATACAATGGACTCGCCTCGTGATGTGGATTTTTAGATAATTTTCACCATAATTTCCATGATGTAAATTGAGATCGAGGATTATCCCGTCACGATCACTGGCAAGACTCGCATGTGTGGGGAGCGTGGAGCATGTGTGTGTGTGTGTGTGTGTGTGTGTGTGTGTGTGTGTGTGTGTGTAAGTGTGAGTGCGTGCGTGTGTGTCGGGGCTGTCAGAGTGTGCGTGAGGCCGGCGGGTGGTCGGTCTGACACACGCCGCGGGGTGGTCTCGCAACATTTTCTGGCAGTCTCGTCTTACACTATACCCACATTGCATACCAGGGAGGAAATGTCAAAGCTAAGCAAACCAGAACTGTGCGAGCCAGTACAGCATGTATGGCCAGGAGTAGATGCACGCACTCAAACAAACACACACACACGCACACACACACACACACACACACACACACACACACACACACACACACACACAGCCTCGCCTTGTATAGCACAGTACTTATTGACTGCTACTGCTGATGAGGAACCAAACAGGCGGCGTAGGAAGAGACTCAAGCTGCGGTGATGGATGAAAAACTTGTCTGGTCGTGACGCGGAGGAAAAAAAGTGAATGATGTATAGCAGGCGCGTGAATGAAAGACAACTGGCAGTGACATGTTAACAAGGACAACACATGTTCACCCAACCTTGACAATCTTACCAAGACAACCCAGGCTACTTAAATAAATTCCAACACCAAGTCTCTGTGTTTAGCCAATGTTAAGAGTCTAGAATTCGTTTTCTCTACCACGTTTAACAGACTAGTAGAGGTTATTATGGTTTTCAAGGATGCGTTTTTTTTTTCTTTATTTCCTTTTTGTTTTGTTTATGTGGTGAGAGTTTAGCAAGGACAGTCATCAATAGGAAAAACAGTCAAGGAAACGCAAGCTAATCATCCCCTCCAGCGGGTGGCCTTTGAAAAACAGTGTGTTAGAATACATACAGACTCGAGAATCACTTTTCCACTTACGCCGCCGCTGATGTGAAAAACAACCAACAAATTTCAAGTGTCGAGTTTATTATCAATGTTTCACAACTGGGAGGGTGGTTCTTATTTTTCCTTCTTTTTCTTCTTCTTCTTTTTTCTTTTCTTTTTTGCGTGTGGTCGTGGCCAAATGCATACCTGTCAGTGGATAATTATTCATTTGCCTCGATTTTTTTCAGCACTTAAGACAATTAAGACACACCGACCACCTCCTTATCTGTCTCTTCCCACTCCACTGATCCTCCTCCTCCTCCTCTTCCTCCTCTCTCTCCTCCTCCTCCTCCTCCTCCTCCTCCTCCTCCTCCTCCTTCTCCTCCTCCTCGTCTTGCTACTTGTCATCTACCGGCACTGCTATCCGCTTTTGATTTCCTCTTTCTCCTATTCCTTGTCATTTTCGTCCCCCTTTTCCTCCTCCTCCTCCTCCTCCTCCTCCTCTTTCTTCTTCTTCTTCTTCTTCTTCTTCTTCTTCTTCTTCTTCTTCTTTTATGCCATTATCATCATTACTTCAACCTTTCTCTTCTTTCTCCTCCCCGCTCTCTTTGTAATGATAATCACCATCATCATCCTTCTCTCTCTCTCTCTCTCTCTCTCTCTCTCTCTCTCTCTCTCTCTCTCTCTCTCTCTCTCATACAAGTTAGTGCATGATTCATTGTTATCCTTCATCATTATCATCATTATCATCATTCTTTCTTCTTCTTCTTCTTCTTCTTCTTCTTCTTCTTTTCTCTTCAATTTTATTCTCAGCATCCCTTAAACGAAAGCAAGACAAACACACACACACACACACACACACACACACACACACACACACACACACACACACACACAC
>NC_059295.1:42487781-42502781 GCF_017591435.1 Portunus trituberculatus
GGCTGCGGCGAGGTGTGTTGGAGGAGGCGGAAGCTCTGGGTCTGCGCGAGGATTCCCCGTGTGTGAGGCACGGTGGGTATGGGTCAGCGGGAACACAGTGAGGTCGGGCGTGGCGGAGGCCGAGACGTGGTCACTGTGACACAGACAGGTGTGCGGCGGGTTGCTGCTGCAGCAGGGAGCGGTGGGAGGAGAGAGGTGTGGCGCGGCGGCGTTCCCGTAGCGAGGAATGTGTGGCCTGGCATAATGCAGTCCCACCAGCCCCTCCCTCTACCGCCGCCGCAGCCGCTGTTACCGCCGTTGCTGCTACTGGCTGACTGTCCCTCCTCCTATCCCCCCCCTGCCTTCCTCCTCTTCCCACCCGTCATCCTCCATTCCTGCTGCTACTGCCGCTGCCTTTCCTCCTGCTGCTGCTGCGTTTGGCCCGCTGCCGCTTCACCCTCTCGCTGCGTATCTCTGTCATCACACTAATACCAAATCCAGTCCAATTAAAAGTAATTTACATGACAATATGTCTGGAGGCCGCGCCTCGCGAGCCCCACAAAAAATAAGGACTTATAAGGCAGCCGCTGACCAAATCCCGGCACAGCCCGCCCGTTGCCGCCGCTGCCGCCTCCCTCACCACATTTCTCCTTCGGCCCGCCGTTGCCCCCTGGGAGCCAGCGACGAAACCCCGCTGATGTTAACCCTCCAGCAGAGGCCTGTTCACTTGCACGGCTCCCTGGCCTGGCTCGTGTGGCCTCCAGAAGGGCCACAATGCGCGGCTGGCCACCCCATCCCTTCCCCATCCCTCCCTCCTTCCCTCCCTGCCGTCACCCTTGACCACTGCCCACCCCTTCTCACTCTCCCTCCCTGAGTCCCTCCCACCACCCACCAGCCCCGGGCCTCTACACGAGAGAAGTGGCGTACGACCGCAGCTTAATGTTATACAAATTACTGTACAAATCACCGGTGCGGGGAGGAGGCGGTGGCGGTGAAGGTGGTCCGTCCTGTTGTCCCGTCAACTCGGCTTCCTTCTGCTGCTTCCCTCCGTCTTCTTCCGTCGCCCCGCTGCCCCTCCAATCCCTCCAGCCCATACTCCTCAAGCCGCCGCTATAATTCACCGGCGACAAGCGTCAGGCAGCCGCTGGACGGGCGTTCGCGCGACACGTCTGGTGAGGCTGATTAAGCGTTAATTGACACCCGTCCTCCTCACACCTGACACACAGATGACCCCTCCCCCCAAACCCCTCTCCGCGCTGCCCAGGAGGAGCCGTGGGTCCCGCTCACACTGAGGGTCCCACGCCAGGAGTGACTCTCTCTCTCTCTCTCTCTCTCTCTCTCTCTCTCTCTCTCTCTCTCTCTCTCTCTCTCTCTCTCTCTCTCTCTCTCTCCGCACTTAAGCGCGTGTTGTGGTAGTGAGAGGGGGTTGGGAGAGGAGGCCAGTGGCAGATGGGTAGAGGAGAGCATGGGGAGGAACGAGGGGGAAGAGGGAGAGGAGAGAAGAGGAGATGGGGAAAGGAGGGGAAGGAGAAAGAGAGAAAAGGTGCCTACTGTGAGACTCTCTTAGGAGGCCAGATGTGGCACGCGCAATGTGAAAGGTGCCACTCCTCCCCTCCCCTCCCCTCCTCTCCCTTCCCTCATTTCTCCCCCTTCCCTTCCTCTCCTCCCCACTCCCTCCTAAACCACCTGGACGTCGGCATCGATACTTCATCCACACCATCGCCATCATACCAAGTTCAGCCTCCTCCACCACCACCACCACCGTCGTCGTCGCAGCACGTGCACGCTTGCCACTCACTCCATATATGCCCCTTTTGTCCGAACAGGTGTGTGTGTGTGTGTGTGTGTGTGTGTCTCTCTCTCTCTCTCTCTCTCTCTCTCTCTCTCTCTCTCTCTCTCTCTCTCTCTCTCTCTCTCTCAGTAATACGATACTTCTCCGTGTAATCTGTTATCGTCATCACAGAATCGGGGACTCGGAGGTCGTGGGGAGGCTTTGCCTGGTGGGGGGACTGGCAGGGGTGCTAAGGAGAAACGAAGACAGAGGGGGTGGTAGAAGCTGGATGGCATGGAGCGGTAGGGGATGCAGAAGGAGGAGAAGGAGGAGGAGGACATGGTTTGGTGGTGGTGGTGGTGGTCCAGTGCCCCATATATAGCATCACAATAGATCACGTTTCCGATCCCACAAAATGTTCTCGGAATGATGAAATTACAGCGTGGAGGCGGCGATGGGTGGGCGATAGTGGCAGGCGCCTGCACCCCGACCACCCAGCCACCACCCGACGGCAGGGCATTAAAGCGCAGATGGGGGAAGCTGGGGTGGATCACTTTCTCCTCCCTCCTGCCCTCCTCCTCCTCCTCCTCCTCCTCCTCCTCCTCCTCCTCTTCCTCCTTCACTATCTTCCTCAGCCTGCCTTCTACCAATCCACCAGTATCGTTTCTTTCTCACTGCTGCAAGTAGCCGCCAGTGTCCCTCGCTTACCCTGCGTTCTCTCCCCCTTGTGCCTCGGTTGTTCCTGTCACAGTAGCAGCGTCTCCGCCCCCTTCCTCTACCCCTTCTCCATCCCCCCCCCCTTCCCAGTGCCTCGCCAAACACACTGCTTCAAGAAAGATCGCCTCCAGTGCTTACTTTCTTTCACATGCAGCAGCGCAACTCCCGAGAGATTCTTCCCCCTCCTCCTCCTCCTCCTCCTCCTCCTCCTATCCAGCCACTCTTTCTCTCCCTCTTCTCCTTCATCTTCTCAACTACGTCCTGTCCAACACAACACATGCACTTTAATAACACTACATAGAACACTACGCATCTTATCTTGTGTTCATTTGCGTCTCTCCTCCTCCTCCTCCTCCTCCTCCTCCTCCTCCTACAGCCTTTCAACTTCACGCCTTCCCTCTCCTCTTCTTTTCAGTACCATCACGATCCTCTGCATCTTCCCCTCTTCTTTGCTCTCCTCCTCCTCATCCTTCCTCGGCATTCCCTTCCTTCTCTGCCACTCCTGGGACATTGCCGTGACCAACTACCCATACCAAACAGCTCCCCAAACAGCCGGTCAGCCAGCCAGCCAGCCAACCAACCAACCTTACAAGTCATCCATCTATATAGTCAGTTAGCTAAGCAACCAGCCATCCAGTCATTTAATCCGCTAAGTGGCTCGCCGTTTTTATCATCCTAATGTACACCTGCTTTGCCAGCCTGTCATCCATCCAGCCATTCAACCGCCAAACTGGTAGCTTATCCAACCAAGCCAGTCAGTCAGTCAGCTACTCGTAGTTTTATATTGAACCAATCAACCAGTCAAGAAAACAATAAGAGAACACGCAGACACTCAGCCAGACAGATAGTCAATCAGTCAACCATTCATTAAACTTATCAGTTAGTCAGTAACTCTGTCAGTCAACAAGTCATCCAGTCACTAACACAGTCAGTCAGTCAGTCAGTCAGTCAGCCAGTGTACGTACCTAAATCCGTTGTGCGACTGACAAAATATTTCTATCACTGGGTCCAACCAGATTGACACGTGTGTGTGTGTGTGTGTGTGTGTGTGTGTGTGTGTGTGTGTGTGTGTGTGTGTGTGTGTGTGTGTGTGTGTGTTCGTTGTTAAAGAAGAGCGTGAGAAGGGACGACAAACATGTAGCAGTCTTTATCTGAGCTTAAATCTGAAGAAGTTGTGTTTAATGTTGTTTCCGTTTTGTTTCTTTTCTTGCACAAGTAGCGCGCCAAGCGTTGTAAGAAGTTCAGGATTGTCACCATAAAAGATTAAAACAACAAGAAAGAACCCGAATCTTTGCTGCATCAGTTTGTGTTCCGAAATAGATGTGTTGGGGAGGAGGGAAGGAGGAGGAGTGTCGAGAGAGAGGAAGCAAGGACTACAAGGAGGAGGAAGGTAGTGGATTATTTCTGCGTAGAGTCAAATATTGAAGGTTTTAATAGAGTCATATTGAGGCGGATGAACTACTATAAGCTTGATGAGTGTTTGCAGACATGGGATTGTGTTCTTTGTTTCTTTTAAAAGTTCCAATGTAGTTGAAACTATTGTGCATTGCCACGATCTTAATATCTTGACTCGTTCAGTACTATAGCCAGCTTTTTAAACATTATCAAGTCACCCAGTTAAAACAATGACAATACAACAATAGTAATAGAGTTAAAAAAATATAATTGTGTCGGATGAGTAACTAAATGATATATAAATGTTTTGCTAACGAAAATCCATCATTTCTTAATTTCATGAAAATTCTCTAATGACACTCCAAAATACAAAAAAAGTCGATGTTGTGGTGGTGGAGATAACACTGATCCTGCTTCATTACTCTCGAAAATACCCATGACAACTTGCTTATTACCTTTCTGGCCATTGAAAATAGTACTCACGAGAGGCCTATTTCACCCCCACCATTGCCACTGCCACCACCACCATCGTCGTCACTATCAAGCATGTGCCCTGAGGCGTCCACTGCACCCCTAATAAAGCCTCGCCAAGCCTCCTTCCTGAGTCACGGCGTTGCACTGTTTTAATCTTTCCCGACTTTCGTGTGCAAACTTTTCAATCTCATGCTTCCTCCTGTCTTACTATAGTCTTGGAATCCAGCCAGTCAGTCCTTCTCTGCGTCTGTTATCTGCCCTACTGTACACGTTGCCGGCCCTCCCTACCTCCCTCCTCTCCTACCTTCCCTCCCTCTTACTCTCTTCCTTCCCTTTTGCTCTTTTTTCATGGTGTTTGCGTACATCATAATTTTTCTCCTGTATTTAGTTTTGTCTCCACTCTGCCATTTATGTCATAAGTATAAGTACGCGGTTGTTTTATAGATTGTTGGCGTAAAGTGAAAACTTTAGGATGCTGCTACTGTTTCTGTCTTCAAATGTCTTTCAGTACACACACACACACACACACACACACACACACACACACACACACACACACACACACACACACACACACACACACACACAAACCGCGAAGTGTAGTGGTTAGCACGCTCGACTCACAATCGAGAGGGCCGGGTTCGAATCCCGGCGCGGCGAGGCAAATGGGCAAGCCTCTTAATGTGTAGCCCCTGTTCACCTATCAGTAAATAGGTACGGGATGTAACTCGAGGGGTTGTGACCTCGCTTTCCCGGTGTGTGGAGTGTGTTCTGGTCTCAGTCCTACCCGAAGATCGGTCTATGAGCTCTGAGCACGCTCCGTGATGGGGAAGACTGGCTGGGTGACCGGCAGGCGACCGTGGTGGTGAATTACACACACACACACACACACACACACACACACACACACACACACACACAAGCCAGAGGACCGGGGTTCGATTCCCCGGCCGGGTGGAGATATTTGGGTGTGTCTCCTTTCACGTGTAGCCCCTGTTCACCTAGCAGTGAGTAGGTACGGGATGTAAATCGAGGAGTTGTGACCTTGTTGTCCCGGTGTGTGGTGTGTGCCTGGTCTCAGGCCTATCCGAAGATCGGAAATAATGAGCTCTGAGCTCGTTCCGTAGGGTAACGTCTGGCTGTCTCGTCAGAGACTGCAGCAGATCAAACAGTGAAACACACACATGATGTGGTCTCAGTCCTACCCGAAGATCGGTCTATGAGCTCTGAGCTCACTCCGTAATGGGGAAGACTGGCTGGGTGACCAGCAGAAAACCGTGGTGAATTACACACTGATGCACCTTTTGTTTCAAGTTTTATTGTCTGTTTTCTTAATCTGTAGTGTTATTTTTATTATATTCACACTTATTAACTTCCACGACAGAACAGCAGTTAATGTGAAGGGCGCTGCTGCTTCGTGTGTGTGTATCAAAGGGTAGTCGTTTTCTTTTTTTCTTTTAAGTAATTGTTGAGGTCAGTGAGGATCTTGTGCAACTTCTTTCTGATCTTCGAAAAACTGTGTTATCAGTAAATTTTTAGCGGCTCAGATACTTTTGTTACGAGTTTATTTTATTTATTTATTTTTTTTGTGAAACTTTCTAAAATTGCTTTAAAGAAATGTTTTGATGATTCTCTCTCTCTCTCTCTCTCTCTCTCTCTCTCTCTCTCTCTCTCTCTCTCTCTCTCTCTCTCTCTCTCTCTCTCTCTCTCTCTCTCTCTCTCTCTCTCTCTCTCTCTCTCTCTCTCTCTCTCTCTCTGTGTGTGTGTGTGTGTGTGTGTGTGTGTGTGTGTGTGTGTGTGTGTGTGTGTGTGTGTGTGTGTATATATATATATATATATATATATATATATATATATATATATATATATATATATATATATATATATATATATATATATATAGCGCGAGCTCACAAAACCTTCCAGATGTCCACTGCCACCACCGCTTCCCGCTCGTGAAGTTTGTTTGTTTGATTATCTATCTGAATTACCACGATAAAAGAAGTATAAACTCCTATCTTATAGTTACATTCTGCCTTTAAGTTTCTAATTATGAAAATCACGCTGCGTAAATTAGTTCACATAATTTCCAGATTAAGATGCTTAATGCTTTTTATTCTGTCCATGTTGCTTATCATTGAATGTCATCACAACATACCTAATTACACAGCGACTGGTTCCCTGGACACTCCCGCTCGGTGCTGAGATCAGCCGTGCCGTCAAGTTTGGAAAGCGACTTGCCGCAGGTGTGTAGACATTAAGGAAGACAGATAACCAAGGTGCTCCTCATCAGGCAGTGCATCTCAGCGGTGACTGTCATCCTCGCCTGACCATTCCAAGCTGTAACAGATGTTCATGCTGTGCCAGACAGTAGTTTCCCCGAGCACTGAACAATCAAGTGAATTGTCAAAATGGTTTTGAATTAGATTTCTTCCGAAATTAACACTGACACAGAGAAGTCAATATTTAGGTTAATTTCTGACATAACTCATAAACATCTTGATCTAACAAGGTCGATTTCAGTTAACTCGAGAAAAATTTCGTGGCAAGACGACAGGTATGCAGGTGTACAAGATATTTCTTATTGCATTCTTTTACTGCGGTAACTATGCACTCCTTCGTGGTCTTTGTGCATCAAGACGCCCTGCGGCTCCTGTAAGACTGCGAGCCAACACAGACCTTCACAGCACTCGCTGCAACAAGCATTTACGAGTGATTCATAACACCTGAAAACAAATTCATAAATAGATAAAATGGAAGAAACTAGGACAGGGTTTGTGCTACATCTCCCACTCCCTGATTCTCTCTCACATTCCTTCATTAAGTCGCTCTCTTTTGAGAAACTTGAACACGCCAGTTAGTGGAAAATTAAATTCCTGAGGGAACAAAAAAATAAATCATATCATTCAACATATTCAGAACGAAGACAATTACTGGAAAATTAATTAATGAACATTCTTGCGTCTGTTGATAACTTAAGTAGGCTGTAGTTTCTCTGGTGTCTTTTTTTTTATTAGTGAGTTCTGGCAGCACTGCAGCACTATCGTTTCTTTCTTCAACAGTTATCACTGAGTTTAAAATTTTCATAGTAAAATTCATCGAAACTGATAATGATGACCAAGAGACTGCCAAACACACACACACACACACACACACACACACACACACACACACACACACACACACACACACACACACAGTAGTAGCAGCATCAGCAGTAGTAGTAGTAGTAGTAGTAGTAGTAGGAGGAGGAGGAGGAGGAGTAGTAGTAACAGCAGCAACAGCAACAGCAACAGCAACAGCAACAGCAGTAGTAGTAGTAGTAGTAGTAGTAGTAGTAGTAAGAACCTCAACAACATATCCATCCTTTCCCTTCCATTCCCTGCGTCACCTTCTCCCTGTCTGCTTCTCTTCCCTCCTCCGATCATTACCTGCCTTACCTCCAAATTAGCTGGTGTTAAAAGGTGATTCTGACGAGGGTTCGAGGCAAAGCAAACGGCTGTAAAAGAAGAAGGGGAAGAAGAGGTGCTCGGGGTTCAAGAAGCGAAGGACAAAAGCAAAATTATAATGACGAAGAGGAAATGGTTGAAAAGTGCATAAAGAGGAAATAGTTAGGAAAAGTAATAGGGAGGGAAATGCAAGAAGTGAAGAAAGGAAGACCGTTTTAGAGCGAAAGCGAGAACGAGAGAGAGAGAGAGAGAGAGAGAGAGAGAGAGAGAGAAAATGCAGTATAATTACAAACGGGAAAGAGAAAGAAAAGAAAGGTGTGTGTGTGTGTGTGTGTGTGTGATTGGATCTATCTGTACAGCTGTCTTGAATAAGAATAGAAGCTACACAGACTCACACACACACACACACACACACACACACACACACACACACACACACACCTCCATACTGAAAATCCTAAGCTAATAGATTAACTCAACCTACCTCACCTCACCTTACCTTACCTTCCCTTCCCTTCCCTCCCCTCCCCATCACCTTCCTTCCCTCCTCCTGTCGAGCAACTTGATCCCTCCCTCCCACCTTTCTCTCTCCTCACCATTCCTCGTACTTAACCCTCTATTTACCTCCTCCCTTCCTCTTTTCTCCTCTTCCCTCAGCCTCCCACGCCCACCTGTCCCTCGCCCTCACCCACCACCTGAGGGAGGAGCGCCCAGGTGGTCTACAGCAGGTGTCTGATGGGGCAGTTGGTCACGGGAAAGTAGCAATGGCAGGGATGGACGCATGGTGAGGGACGGTGAGAGAGAGAAAAGGGGCAAGGGTGGTAGGTAGAGGAGGGAACCAGGGGACGGGAGGGGGTATAGAGCTGATGACCTCTAACCCGAAGTGCCTATTGTGAGTCAGCTTAGGTCACGACACCTTCTCTGACCTCCCTACCTCCCTACCTATCTCTCTTCCTTCCTCCCTCTCTCGCTCTCTCCTCTTTTTTTCTGTTTCTCTCCCTCCTTCCTCCCTCTTTCCTTGCTTCTCGACACGCGATCACACACTGGAACTGACACACACACACACACACACACACACACACACACACACACACACACACACACACACACACATGCGCGCACGATAGTTAGCTAATCGTTCGTGACCATTTCAACCAACAGTGCCAAAAAGGGACCACCACCACCACCACCATCACCATCAGTACTATCGCCACCACCACCACCACCACCATCACCATCAGTACTATCACCACCACCACAACCATGAACACTCTTACCCTACTATATTCCTGCATGACTGTTGGGAAGGAGGGTGACGGCTGCAGAAAACTTGGAATGGGATTAGGAGTGAAGAAATGCCGCATGAGGACAAGGCGAGACTAAAATAAGAAGAAAGAAAAGGAAATATATACAGCAGTTTGGCAGCGTTATACGAAGGGAACGAGGAAGGAAGTGGAGAGAGAGAGAGAGAGAGAGAGAGAGAGAGAGAGAGAGAGAGAGAGAGAGAGAGAGAGAGAGAGAGAGAGAGAGAGAATTTAGCGAAGAAATAGCCAGCCATGAAGAATAAGAAGTTGAATGGAGTAGCAACACACACACACACACACACACACACACACACACACACACACACACACACACACACAGACCTGAAGACTCTGGATGCAAACGTAACGAAAGGAGACAGTAGTGAACCGGACGTACGTGGTTTGGTTTGACACACACACACACACACACACACACACACCAGGAGCACCATGGTTTTCTTCAGCAGACGTTCGTAAGGAGATGCCGCGTCGATAGGTTAAGATCCCGTCAGGACCTGTGCCAAAAAGTATCAAATGTTAAGGTCAAGTTAGTGGCACTAGGAAATCCCGCCAAAATGTATATATAGGAGCCTTAGTAGAGCGCTGCCCAAGACGTCAACAGTGTTAATGAAATTTCTGAGGTGAAAGGTGAGAGGAATAAAGCTGCAAAGCCAAGACGGTGCACTCCTGCTTACCTCATGACACACACACACACACACACACACACACACACACACACACACACACACACACACACACACACACACACACACTGGTCTCAGATCTATCCCAAGATCGGAAATAATGAGCTCTGAGCTCGTTCCGTAGGGTAACGTCTGGCTGTCTCGTCAGAGACTGCAGCAGATCAAACAAACAGTGAATTACACACACACACACACACACACACACACACACACACACACACACACACACACACACACACACACACGTGAAATCAACGCAAGATGCACAGGGAATAAAACATAGTTATGCACTTGCGATGTAAAACTCTTTAGTCAGAAATTATGATAAATTTTCTAGCCAGTTAGGTTTTAACCCAGATAAACGCTTGATGAAAAATTTAAAGACTATTAAAAGGCAGTAGCGATGCGGGAAATAGTTATCTCCAGCAGTTACGGAATAAAACAGATGCAATGACAATACTTGAAATAAAATTCTTACCCCACTTTACAAAACAATATTATTAACACAGTTGCAAAATCAAACATAAAACAGCCACAAAACAAGAGTCTTCAGCCAATTACGATTAACATAGTCACTAAACAAAACACTCAAGAGAGATAGATTCTCACGAAGGTAAAAATCTTATGCCATATACGAAAAAAAGTTTTTAGCTTCTATTCCTTCACTGTGAAATGCAGCAAGTCAGGTTCCTCATAGCTTTACGAAAGAAAAAAATGCAAGCATGTGCAAGAAAGTGAAGGGTTTAAACGAAAGATCTCCTACCCATAGCAGCAAAGTGTTTAGACCTAGTTGTAAAACGATAAAGAAAAAAGTCACAGTGATTGGTGAATAAGAAAAAAAAATATGACATAGTGATGAAAGAGTTAAGTCAGTTGTGATTTTTTTGTTTCAGTCAAGCACATATGAAATAGAATATTTATTCAGACTGAAACGAAATACAAATCTTAAGCCAGATAAATGTAAAAGTCAAGACTGTTAACCCGAGAATTATTGACAATTTTAGAATCTAGCATAAGATACACATAAGAGCTAAACATGAACGTAACTTTTGATAATATTCGGCTGAAGAACAAAAGAAAAAAAGACTAAAAGGGGAACGCTATCCATAAACAACGTAATCTTAATTCAACAGGACATGAGACCTTTCTTTTGTTTTATACGATCTCTTGCACAGTACTCGTGTAGCTTGAGGGTGCTATTCGCTATTCTGTGCACTGTACCAGGAACTATACTATCGAAAACAGACACACATACAAACAAGAAGAAAAACAACAACAACAACGAAGCTGACAAAGAGATTACAAAAAGGTTACTAGTAAACAGAACAGGCATTACACACACACACACACACACACACACACACACACACACACACACACACACACACACACACACACACAGTGACGTCAAAACCTGAGTGCCTAGGTGGGGACTTAAGTGGCACTGGTTCACTTTGACGTCACTCCAGCCAGACTGCGACACTTAATGGAGGTACAGACAGACAGGCAAACAGAGAGAGAGAGAGAGAGAGAGAGAGAGAGAGAGAGAGAGAGAGAGAGAGAGAGAGAGAGAGAGAGAGAGAGAGAGAGAGAGAGAGAGAGGAAACCTTGAATTACAGGTACATGGTGGTGTGTGTGTGTGTGTGTGTGTGTGTGTGTGTGTGTGTGTGTGTGTGTGTGTGTGTGTGTGTGTGTGTGTGTGTGTGTGTGTGTGTGTGTGTGTGGTAGTCGGGAAGGGCATGGGGAAGAGGTGGAGGTGATGATGGAAGACGTGCAAGGCAACACCTGAATTTCCGGGATGAGAGAGAGAGAGAGAGAGAGAGAGAGAGAGAGGCGTGGCTTACATGCGGCCAAGGATTCTTCTATTACCAATGCACATGAACCTAAGTTAATGTTCTCTCTCTCTCTCTCTCTCTCTCTCTCTCTCTCTCTCTCTCTCTCTCTCTCTCTTCTCATTGCATCGAACGTTCTATTTTTTATCCTGCTCAGAAACAGCGTCTGTCTGTCTGTCATGGTCCGGATGAGAGCTTTTTTGTTTGTATGTGTGTCTGTCTGTGTGTGTGTGTGTGTGTGCGTGTGTGTGTGTGTGTGTGTGTGTGTGTGTGTGTGTGTGTGTGTGTGTGTGTGTGTGTGTGTGTGTGTGTGTGTGTGTGTGTGTGTGTGTGTGTGTGTGTGTGTGTGTGTGTGTGTGTGTGTGTGTGTGTGTGTGTGTGTGTGTGTGTGTGTGTGTGTGTGTGTAAAGGTTGGGGATGGGGATCTCCGGTAGGGGAAAGGTGGGAAGGGGGAAGGGGGGGAGGCACCATGCCCAATAAGGTAAGCTGACCGATCCCCCAGCGGCGGCCAGCTGGACACCCCCTGCCCCAGTGCATCCCCGGCCCCCCCGCCACACCAGCCACCTGCACCACTCCGGGCTGCTCATGCTCTTATTATCCACGTGTGTGGCACTACGACCTGTGTGGCACCACTAGAGTATGGTGCCGTTGCGTGGTGTGTATGTAGTGTGTGTGTGTGTGTGTGTGTGTGTGTGTGTGTGTGTGTGTGTGTGTGTATGCTACTGGTCGGGGTGTGTAATATTGCAGGCTGTGGCGTGGCATGGCCGGGCGTGTGGCCGCGGGCAGGCGTGTGGCCTGAATCGTGTGTATGGTGCCACCGCGACGCTGCGGTGCTGCCTGGCCAAGATGGCGAGGGGGTGCTTCGGGTCACAGTGCAGCCATACACCTGACCTTAGGCCAGCGAGGCCAGGTGTGTGGTTCGCCAGTGTGCAGTCGGCCAGGTGTGTGGCCCGCCAGGTGTGTGGCCTGCCAGATGTGTGGCCCGGCAGTGTGTGGCCCAACCAGGTGTTTAGTCTCACTGGGCATTACGAGTGAGGCACAGCATTGCAGTGTAGGTGTGTGGCCCGCCAGTGTGTGGCCCCGCCAGTTGTGTAATCTTGTCATGTGTTACGCCGCCACATTTGGCACCACCAGGTGTGTGACGCCACTCAGTGTAACATATCATCACGCGTGCTGCATTAGTAGGCGTGCTGCATTAGCAGGTGATTGACACCAGGATGCTCGTAGCACTAGCAGGTGTGCAGCACTCACAGGTGTGTGGCACCATGAGATGTGTGGCATCTTCATCTGGATGTCACCACCTATAGAGTGCAGCACGCCTAGGTATGTGGCACTGCCAGATGTCTGATATTAACATATGTGGCACCACTAAGTGAGCTGCACCACTTGGTACATGGCACCATGTTATCAAATCCACCATGTGGGTGGCCTCAGATTTGTGGCACTACCATGTTTATAATGTAGCATCATCGAATGTGTGGCACCATCATGTTTATAATGTAGTATCATCAAGTGTGTGGCACAACCATGTGTGGCATCACTTGTGTGGCACCATCTCATGTGTGGTAGCACGTATGTGGCACTTCGTGTTCTGTTGCTCTGGGGTCTGGCTTCATCATTTGTGGAACATCAGCATGTGTGTGGCACCACCACACCTATATCACCACCTAGTGTGCTTGTGTCGCTGCCATGTGTGGGGCACCAGCAGGTGTGTGGTACTGCCATGTATGGAGCACCACCAGGTGTGTGATACCGTAAGATGTATGACACAGTCTTGTGTATGGCACTGCCAGGTGTGCAGTCTCACCCTGGGGTCATCCCTCTCTCAGGCCTGCGGGCTTCTTCACGTCTGCTGGTGGCACAGGTGCGTGGTAGTGCCAGGTGTGCGGCCCTGAGTGCCGTAAGTGTGATGGTGTGAAGGCGGGCCGCGCCGCACCGCGCCGCGAGGGGCTGCGGTGGGGCTGGTTATCTGCTACAAATTATAGGTATTTTAAAACAGGCAACCTGGTAATTTTACGGCCTTACCGCCACCCCGCTCCCCCTCCCCTTCTCACCCTTCCCCTGATCCGTGCTCCCTGCCCCCTGCCGCTCAGCTTCCACCTCTCACTGCTCCCCCGCTGCCCCGCCTCTCACCCATACCCTCCCATTGTTCTCTCATTGCCTTTCCCTCTCAGCCCGACGCTTCCTTTCACCTCCCTTGGACGTCCTCCGTCCCTCACATTTCTCTCTCTCTCTCTCTCTCTCTCTCTCTCTCTCTCTCTCTCTCTCTCTCTCTCTCATCAATTTCTCATTCCTCATTATCGCACGTGGACCTCATCCTCCATCACACACACACACACACACACACACACACACACACACACACACACACACTGTCCTCCCCAGACACAGGAGTACAGGTGTCGCAGGCTTGCTGATACTGTAGATGCAGGGAGGGGAGTGAGTGGAGGGGAGAGGAAGAGGGGAGGGGAGGGGAAGGGAGGGGAGGGTGTAGTGTAGTGCTGGGGAGATTAACAGTTCGCCGCCAACCACTCCACACTGGGCCTCAATGGGGGATGATGTATGTACTCCTGGCGTGGCGTGGGACGGGGCGGAGCGTGGCGGGGCGGGACGGGGCGGGGCGAGGCGGGGTGGTGGTTGGGCGGGGCGGGTTGTTGAGTGAGCAAGGTAGTAGAGCGTTTAATAGTTACCTTTTTTAGCACGTGTCTCAACTACTGCTTTTCTTGACCGCCTCTCTTACTCACTCACTCCTTGAATTACTCACAACACACTCACTGCTCCATCGTTCACTCTCTTTCTCCATTTCTCTCTTTCTCTCGACGCACTCACTCACATACTCACTCACTCATCATTCTGAATCACTTTGGGTCAATTTATCACTCATTCGTTTCCTCTTTGGTTTACTTACACTCAATCTATCTCAAACTCACTCACTTGCACGCACTTCGCTCACCCACTCACTCACTCACTCGGTCAATTAAGCGCCAAATAATGCAATAACAACAGTAAAGGTATGTGGTAGATTTTTTGGGGAGCGACAAAGGAGGTGCAAAATTGAGGGAGGATAAGAAAAGGGGCGGCTGAGTAGGGAAGGTTCCGGGTGGTATGGAAAGAGGAAGAGGTGATGGTGGCAATGGTGGTGGTGGTGGTGGTGGTGGTGGTGGTGGTCGGGGGTTAAATTGGAGGATATTGGGGACAGGGCCAAGAGACCATTTTTGGACGACCTGACGACCTTTTTCTCTCTTTCTCTCTTTCTCTCTCTCTCTCTCTCTCTCTCTCTCTCTCTCTCTCTCTCTCTCTCTCTCTCTCTCTCTAACGGCAATGATAGATCTATCTCTGTGTGTGTGTGTGTTGTGTCAGGGTGGTGGTGGTGGT
>NC_059295.1:42507781-42510281 GCF_017591435.1 Portunus trituberculatus
CTCTCTCTCTCTCTCTCTCTCTCTCTCTCTCTCTCTCTCTCTCTCTCTCTCTCTCTCTCTCTCTCTCTCTCTCTCTCTCTCTCTCTCTCTCTCTCTCTCTCTCTCTCTCTCTCTCTCTCTCTCTCTCTCTCTCTCTCTCTCTCTCTCTCTCTCTCTCTCTCTCTCTCTCTCTCTCTCTCTCTCTCTCTCTCTCTCTCTCTCTCTCTCTCTCTCTCTCTCTCTCTCTCTCTCTCTCTCTCTCTCTCTCTCTCTCTCTCTCAACCTGTCAGGAGGAGGCGTCCCGCCGTGGCCGCCATGCTGCCAGCCTGCGACTCTCCATCTCACCGCAAGGTGGCAATCCAATAATTTGTGTTCACACTTTGCTCTTTTCTGTTTTGGATGCGATTTCCAGGACGGAAGGTTTTTACAAGAATGAGTTGCCTCAGCAGGGCGGCGAGTGACTCCTGTGGCAGGCAGGTGAGCAGCAGAGGGTATATAGTTCAGTCTTCGAGAAGGTGGCGGCTCTCTTTCCGGAACGACCTATACGTACTTCCCTTGGTACTGGATATACCTGGACAGCAGGGGGCGACAGGTGCCCCTCCACAGATGGTAGTGGCCCTGTCTGGGTCAGGTGGACCACCTGGCCCTTCACACACGTTGCTGATGGCTTCTCGCGCCATTTTCTCTTCATTTACACGAGAGTAAAGGCTGCGGTGTTGCCTCACCTCCCCCAAGAGCCCTCAGGGAACCGATCTTCAGGGTCGGGGGGTGTAAAGAGTGGAAGGCACAGATGGGAACTAGCAGCAGCAGCAACAACAGTAGTAGCAACAGCAGAAGTAGTAATATGGGTGGCAGTAGTAGTAGAAGTAGTAATAGCAATAGTAATACTGGTGATGGGGTAGGAAGAAAAGGAGGAGGAAGAGTAGGAAATGGGAAAAGGAGGAGGAGGAGGAGGTGGGAGATGGAGGAGGAGGAGGGAACACTCAGGACTCGCCGCCCTCCGCCACCTGGAGAAATCTGAGGAATTTGCCGTCATGCCGTATAAGTCCCTTGTTACCCAGTTTTTGCCAGTGCGTGGCGTCCACGGTACACATGGTGCACAGTTCCCCCGAGCAGCACCGTACCGCAGTGCTGTACCGGCGGCAGGTGCGACAGCCTGCCCTAGGCCTCCACACTCTCGACGCCTCCCTCCCGCAGACTGTGAAGCCGCCGCTGCCCACCCGCCGCACGTCGCCGCCACCCCGCCTGTCGTGGGTTTTTCTGCGGGTCAGACCCAAGTAATGGCCGCAGTGCCGGTCATCAACAATCAATTTGTAGCAGCTGAGAAGGCCACTTAACCCGGGGTGGCCCAGACCCTCCTGCCCGGGTGGCCTCCCCCCCTTGCTCACACCTGTCTTCCTCCCCCGGTCCCTTGGCGCTCCTCCGTCCTTACGCCCCCCGCTGCTGCTGTCAGGACACCGTGGGGGGGATAAAGGACAACTGTGGCCACCTCGGGGACCGCTGGTCGCCACACAAGTCCTTAAACGACTCCACTTGATAAATTAGTGAACATCTGATGTCCGCCGCTCGCCAGCCATCGCCATCAATTACTCGCGGCCCCTTCCCGGCCTGTTTTCTTGAGGGGCGATGAGCCGCTGTGTCCAACAGAAACACTTCGCTCAGGAAAGATGTATTTTTCAGGTTTTATTACCCATCAACGTCGGAGTTCTTTGAAGGGCCCCACCATCAGCGTCAGCACCATCAAGGGCGCCACCCTTGCGTTCACTCCAGTAGTGGAACGAGGAACCCGTGTCAAAATTTCATGTTTTATCACGTTAGCATTTTACAGACAGATAGAATTGGCGCGAAACGTAAAATTTGTTGCTTACATGAGGCTTCCACTTCACCTCTTGAAGAAGGTTTGTGACAACAGAGGTGCGGGAAAGAATTTGTCCCATTTGTCTTGGGTGAATGTTTCAGAATTTTTTACATAACCATTTTCTCGTCGCTTTCTCTCTTATATTTTACTATCACCCATCCTTCTTTCCTTCTGCGTCTTTGCCCTTCTCTCCTTTCTTCCTTCCCGATCCTCTCTCTCCTCGTCGTGAGAAAAGCCGAGACATCTCTGCACCTGAGGGCCCCAACACTCACCAGGAGCCCCTGAGATCTGTCCCGCCCTGTCTGGCTGCCCTTCCTCGCCACCTGCCTCCCTCCCACCTTCCTCCCTTAAGAAACCTTCCCTCCCATGCCACAACCCTCGCACCCCCTCCCCTCGCCTTCCACCCCACACGCCCTCCCGGAGACCTTGTGTCGTCGCTGCTGGTGACAAGTTACGGGGGCAGCACGACCCCTTCCTGGGTGTGTTTGGAGGCCCTGGGCGTGTTTTGAAGCGGTGTGTGTCCTGAGGGTCAGGCCGGGGGCGTCAGGGCTATAGGGGAGCCGTGGCAGGGCCTTCCTCAAACATGTGGTGGGGAGCGTTGAAGTGTCCAGCGGGCGTGTGTGTGATCCTACCGCCTTCCAGAGCAGTGCTGTTACTGCCGCT
>NC_059295.1:42515281-42517781 GCF_017591435.1 Portunus trituberculatus
CCCTCGCCTACAGGATGCATCCCAGGGAGCAGCAGGATGGGGAAGGGGCGCGGTAGAGGATTGCTTGTCTTCGGTACAGAACCCCCGTGGAGCAGAAGACAACCCGAAAATGAAGCCCAAATATGCCGGCGAAACCCAAAGTGTGGCAGCTCGGGGATGGAAAGGCGTCCCCGGAGCTGCCTGTCTGCCTCTCGCATTCCTTCTGCTTTTTAGCATTCAATCAGGAGGACGTATGCTTATAGCCGCTGCTGCTGCCGCTGCTGATGTTCCCTTGGGTTCCCGGTGTCAGGAGCCACCGCCGCCTCTTTCTACAATCGTCCATCATTCCTATCAGGGGCAGTACTTGCTCACCCCAGCCTCTGTCATTCCTCCAGCCTTGCAAGGCCTCACTCAGGGCTCCACGACGCCTGGTCCCTCGGCAGGTCACAGGTGGGCAAGAGGCACTGCTGCCGCCACCACGGGGCAGCTGTCCACCATCACCACCGCAGCCCCCCCCCTCGCCACCCCTTCTCCTCCAGTCTCACAGCCACTACTACACCTTGCACTCCCTTTCCCCTCTCCTCCTCCTCTACCATCTCCTCCTCCTCCTCCTCCTCCTCCTCCTCCTCCTCCTCCTCCTCCTCCTCCTCCTCCTCCTCCTCCTTCCCCTCTCTCCTCCTCCTCCTCCTCCTCCTCCTCCTCCTCCTCCTCCTCCTTTCCTTCAACTCCTCCTCTTCCTCCTCTTCCTCCTCCTCCTCCTCCTCCTCCTCCTCCTCCTCCTCCTCCTCCTCCTCCTCCTCCTCCTCCTCCTCCTCCTCCTCCTGCCGAAAAGCCCCGCTCCCGTCCTTCTCCCCACTCCTCCCTCTTCTCCTTTCCTCCTCATCTTCTTTTCCACGTCCTGGTCGCCGCGGCATCCAGACTGACCCATGTGTCTCCCTCCTGCTCAGCCTCGTCCATCTCCCGCATCAGCCATTCCGTAAACAAACCCCGCCGCCGCAACACTCACCCTGCGCCATGCCTCCACATTACGTCCCTCTCCCAGTAGCCGCGTCACTGCCACCCACAGCCTGCTACCTCACACTGCCACTCTCCACACACTTCCCGTACCTCGAATATAAGTTACACAAATTGAAATTCACGGTGGGAGCGATGGACGTGGAGGGCGTGAGATGCATGGGAGGGGCACGCGTCCCCTTACTGTGCCATGTTTACGGCGAGGCGCGAGATGGGAAAGGGGAAGAGATAGAGAGTCACGGGACGCGGAAATGTAATGAGGAATATGGATCTTGTGTAATCTCATTGTTTATTTGTGTGTGTGTGTGTGTGTGTGTGTGTGTGTGTGTGTGTGTGTGTTCTGCAAGGTTTCTTCAACACTGTTACTATCCCTGGTCTCTGGAGGCAGTATCAGAGATCCTCCTCCTCCTCTTCTCCTTCTCCTTTTCTCTTCATCCTCCTTCTTTCCTCTACTTCTACTACTACCACCACTACTACTACTACTACTACTACTACTACCTACTCCTTGTTACTGTTGTGCGCGGCAGTTACTTTCACGACACGGTATTCGAGAGTGTAACAATTTCAGGAGCAAAAAGTAGCTGCCTGCTTGATGCGCACAAGGAAAAGTTAAAAAGAAAAGTAGCATTAGTACGTAGTAATGGTGGTGAGAGAGGCTGTTGTTTTTGTTCTAGTTGTTAGTAGTAGTAATAGTAGTAGTAGTAGTAGCAGTAGCAGTAGTAGTAGTAGCAGTAGTAGTAGTAGTAGTAGTAGTAGTAGTAGTAGTAGTAGAAAATAATTAAAGACGGAGAGCTATTAAAACCTACGGCTGGCTAGACGCTAAGCCCCCGCCGCTCTCCAATTACTCGTCACAAGACCCAGAGACGGCGACTCCTTGAGCGCCTCGGAACGCAAGGCCGCTGCTTCTTGTGGCCGACCGTTGCTGCTTCGCGGAAATGCTACTCGAGGCGCTAATCTCCCGCGCAGCACTGGACGAGTGGACGGACAGCTGTGGCGGCGCGGTGCTTGTGTCTTGTAGCACCAGGGACTCAAACCTTTGATTGGGAGGGCGGTTCGTGGCACTACAACCCTATCCATTGCACCACTAGACCAAATAGTACGAGTATCTATCCCCCGTGTGTGTGTGTGTGTGTGTGTGTGTGTGTGTGTGTGTGTGTGTTTATATGTCAACTTTTAACCTTTCCGCGAGTATTTTTCTTTCCTTCTTTCCACATTCTTCACTCCTCTCTTTCGTCAGTCATTCCGTCAACGTACTGCTTCCTTAAGACTTCCCAGAGGAACTTTTTCGAGTTGTGGGGATGAGACGGAGCGAGTTTACCGAGTCGGGGCGGGGTGGGCCTGGGCGGGATAGGAGGTGAAGGGGAGGGGATGGGAAAGGAAGGGAAGGGAAGGGAAGTCCATTTCTACGCCTGGAGACGTAAATACAAACAACTTCGACCATTTCCGCGGCAATGAGTTTAGAGCTGTTTGTTGACGGAGAGGAGGCGGGCGGGGGGCGGGCTGGGGT
>NC_059295.1:42537781-42545281 GCF_017591435.1 Portunus trituberculatus
AAATAAACAGACAAGGAGTGGATATTTATATTCCAACTCGTAGGCGGCCTTGTGGCACTTGTTCTGACGGAAAAGGGAGGGAGGCGGGGAGAAGAGATTCAGAATATTGTAAAACCGTGCAGCGAAAGTGAAAAGCATGTGTGGGAGAAGAGTGAGGCTAAGTGTGGAGGTGAGACCAGCGGGACAGTTTAGCTAAGGCGGACGAGTGACATCCCGGCGATGGGAAACACGGCCAAGGCAGACAGGGCGATGAAAAGCCGGCACCCGTGAGCTATGGAGAGGGTGACGTTACAGGCAAATAGAAAGCACGTGTGAAGAAAGCTTAAGGGTGCGTTTGTCAAGCACCGGGACAGAATAAAGGCTGCCAATGAGGGTGGCGGTGGTGGTGGCGATGATGGTGGTCGGGATGGTGGCGGTGGTGATGACGGGGAGGTGTGTCCGGTGTGGTGGGCGTGAGGGCGGGCTTGTCGTTGTCTTGGCTCAAATCGAAGGCTATGGCAGCAGTGGTAGTATAGTAGGGGGCCGAGGGAACCCTGACCCCCTAAGCACTCGTCCTTCATCCCACCTGAACACAGCCCCAATTTAGATAGCTTTACACCACTCTCTCTCTCTTCGCCCCACCGTGCCCCGCCTCTCCCCACTATGCCCCGCTTCTCACGGTTCACTCCCATCACACCCAAGCACCCATTCCCCAGTACAGGACCCACACCCACTACCTAACGGATATCTTCCCCGTTACCTAGTCACTGATGCCTCCCGTGCACAATCTACAGCCCCATAAGACCGAACAAGACTCCTACTGCGTGTTCTTCATGTTCCTTCGTGTTCCTTTACCAATAGCATTATCTCCAATGCAATCTCATACGACACCACCTCCCGTCCCGCTGTCACACTCCCCTCCCACGCCTTCCTCCCAAACAGCCTCGTCCATCGCCATCGCCAGGCCCACGTGCTCCATACACCACACCTGCCAGCCGCCCATGCCCACGCCCACGCCCTCGCCGGTCAGGGAGGGCTGGAGCGGGAGGTCAGTGGGTATACTCGAGCCCCTGCCAGTTTGCGAGGGAGGAGGAGGAGGAGGAGAAGAAGGGGAAAGAAGAAGGGGAGGGGTGAATATGGGGTGGACGTGGGGGTGAGGGGTCGTGCCATGAGAGTCATCGCACTTAAAAACCTTCCCCCTCCCCCACCTTTCTCTCTCTCTCTCTCTCTCTCTCTCTCTCTCTCTCTCTCTCTCTCTCTCTCTCTCTCTCTCTCTCTCTCTCTCTCTCACACACACACACACACACACACACACACACACACACACACACACAGTTCCCTGGCGGTTGTTCAACGTAGGCATAAAAGAAAATAGCGAGAGTTTTATGGGGAGAGCAATAGGGTGGGGGTGGGGGTAAAGAGAGTCAAGTATGCTGGGAGGGAGGGTGGGAGACAGGGGGAACGAATCTGTTTTCTTTAATGAAGCACCGAGAGAAAACGTGATGTTAGTGTCGCATGGGGAAGGTGGGTGCCTGCTGGTGCCTCCTGGGGCCGCCCGGGTGTGGACACGTGGCACTGCTGAGGAAAGAGGGAGGCACACGAGGGGAGGGCAAGATGTACGTATTAAGGGAGGGGAAGCAGACTGTTCGAGAGCAGTGATTGTGGTAATGGTTTTGATAGAAGTAGTGATGAAGTGGATAATGGTGGTGATGACGAGGATATTAACAATAGAAGTAGGATCATTAAAACGTAAGAGCATAAATGTGAGGCTGCAACGAGCCAGTAGGCCTACACGTGGCATCCTTTCTTAAACACGTTGACTACATATATCGTTTCTTTGTCTTTCATTATAAAAGTTTCCCACTACTCGCCACTCACAACGTGCCCCACCAGGTTTATTCCTATCATCTACCATTTTATTTGTAAATCAATTTATATATTTTTTTTATTCCATTTTGTATTTTTCATGAATTTTATCAAGCTTGAAACCGTTACTTCTTTTCTCCTCATCATCACTTTCATTACATAGCACCTTTGATAGCAGTGCGCCCTTGAGCCATCCCATCACTAATGCCTCCTGGTCCTCCACAGCCCAGGCCCCGCGGGTGAGGGGGCTGCAGGACGACTCGGTGGTGGAGGGCTACAACCTGACGCTGGAGTGTTCCGCTGAGGGCCTGCCGCCCCCTGAGTTGTTGTGGTACAAGGACGGCGCGCCCCTCACTTCAGGGCGGCACGTGCGCGTCCGAACATGGACCAAAAGGCTCAAGAAGAGGAGGTGAGAGAGAGAGAGAGAGAGAGAGAGATGCATCTATAAAGAGAACATAATGTGTGTGTGTGTGTGTGTGTGTGTGTGTGTGTGTGTGTGTGTGTGTGTGTGTGTGTGTGTGTAGTGACTGATGTAGAGAGATGAGAGAGAGAGAGAGAGAGAGAGAGAGAGAGAGAGAGAGAGAGAGAGAGAGAGAGAGAGAGAGAGATTTCCATATTTTCTTTCGCTTAACTGTTATGTCGTTGCTTTAAAGACAAGAGGTCAAATTGTTCTCTCTTTCTGAATACATAACTGTGTGTGTGTGTGTGTGTGTGTGTGTGTGTGTGTGTGTGTGTGTGTGTGTGTGTGTGTGTGTGTGTGTGTCAATCTACATTCTACACCACCACCTTAAATGTCCCGCGCCACACAATCATGCCTCACACACTTCTCCCCCTCAACATTCATGGGCTTGTCCTTAGCCTTCCCGGAGTCTGCTGGCCGGACTCAAGAGAAGGCTTCCTCTGTGCGCGCCTCGCATCACACAGGCATGAAATGTTGAAAGTTCGTCGTGTCAGCACAAGAAGGAACTTTGTTTCTGGACACACAAACCTCTTGAAGTGCACGTGTGTGACCTTTGTACTTCTTATCCTGCCCTCTCCCGCGCCCCCCTCCCAACAACTCCTCATCCTCTTTCGCTGTCGTCGCCTTATTGTTATTCAACCGCTGCATTTTCTAATTAGCGAGGAGGAAAAGATGCTAATATTCCTCCTTCTCCCTTTCGTATCTGCTTCTTTTCATTTCTGTACATGCATAAAAATCACGCTCCAATATTCTCTCTCTCTCTCTCTCTCTCTCTCTCTCTCTCTCTCTCTCTCTCTCTCTCTCTCTCTCTCTCTCTCTCTCTCTCTCTCTCTCTCTCTCTCTCTTTCTGTCACATACTCCATTATTTTATCACCTGAACATCGCTAGGACACTGATGGATGATCCTATAAAATGCTCCCTGTTCTCTTGACATTCTCCTCTTTTCATTTGCCACAAGAAGCCATTAGAGATTCTTTTTTCCCTCGGTTTTCTCAATGCGTAGGACTTTGAAGCCTCAGGAGGGAAGGGAGGGAGTGGTGGGATGAGAGAAGCCCCGTCATTCATCATTCTTTTCATCGCGTGAAGGGCACAGGAGTGGAGTGTGGGGGGGGGGAGGGAAGTAGCCACACTGATTGTTTACGCTGCCCACTCCCTTACAATGGCTCGATAGGTCTGGACGCACGCTTCATCTGTTCCATCATCCATTTAGGCTCCTTTTTCGTCCCCTCTTTCCCTCCCCACCACTTTCCTTTTTTCTCATTATCTTATTTTTTTTCCTATCTCCCTCGTTACCGTTAGTTTCATTCTTATTTTCGTTATTCTTTTCCTCTTCATCTTCCTTCTTCGTTCCATCATTATCATCTTCATTTCATTTCTTATTTCTTTCTTCCTCCACATTCTCTTTTTTTCTCTTTCGTCTGTCCTCTCTTACTTAACTCATTTTTGCTACAAACGGCCTCATAAGGAACAGTGTATCTGCTTCACTTTGTTCTTTCTTTGTGTTCCCCATACTCTTCTTCCCTCCTTTTCCTCATCCTTTTTTTCCCATTTCTTTTTCCTTTCCTTCTTGTCTTCCCAATTCACGTTTTCCTTGTCCCTGTCCTCGTTATCCTCTTTCTTCTCGTTCTCATTTTTTCCTACTTTTTATTGTGTCTGTTCTCGTTCCCCTCGTCTCATCCTCCCCTTCCTTCTGTTTGTTTCTTAAGTTCTCTCTCTCCTCCCGTCCATGCACTCCCTCACCACCCCTCCCTGGAAAACTGAGGCCAGTGAATTAACTTGGAAATAATGGCTCGGTTCTCGGTTTCTGGAAATTACTGACCCTATACCGTTTCTTACGCAGGCAATTGAAATTAATCCCACTGAAAGAATTACACTACACTACGGTTGAGAGTTTATGAAAATTGCTTCTCTTTTAACTCGCAGGAAAATGTTTGTTTTCTTTGGTTTTTGTTGCTTCTTCATCCCCTTCTCCCTTCCCAGCACCTCCTGTAAATAGTGACATTTTCCTTCTTTCCTCTAGGAAGTTATTTTTGTATTTTTTTTTTTTTCTGATCGTTATTACGCACTTTCTTCTTCTTTCCTCCAGAGATTGATCAGTGTTGCTTCTTTCGGGACGCTATTGATTTCTTCCTGTGAAAGTGACTCCTTCTTTCATTCTTCCCTCAGAAAGTGCCTGTCCTTCCTTTCTTCCTTCCCCTCAAAAAGTGCGAGTTTTTATTTTTCCTTTTTATCTAGCATTGTCAAGTTTGAACCCGTTATTTTATGTCATGTACTGATACTGACTGAGGATTTGGGAAATGTACTCCTTAGTGCTAGACTCAGTCGCCCTCATAACACACTGTGGTCGCAGACGGAGGAAGACACGCTGAAACAGCAAACAGCAATTTTTAATTTGAAATCTTTCAGTTATGAGAGGCATTGACACAAGAACACTTATAGGAACACCTTTTCTTTAGCTACTCCAAGCGATGTACAGGTGTAACGGATCCTTCTATCCCATTTCATCCCATTTCTTGACGATGGTAGTATACGCCTGTGTTCATATGCTTATGTATTTCTCCACCACCACCAGCATCACCAACTGGCTTCTAACCCTTGCTTCCTCCCCGCAGAAAGAGCCTCGGGCGCCACGCGAGGAGCACTGCCGTTGTAGGGGTGCAAGCTGAGTCAAATGGGAGGCGCCGTCTTCCCCTAAGGAGTCTGAGGCGGCGGCATGATCACAGCAGACATGCTAGCACGAGCGAGGCTGTGGAGAGGAGGAGGGCAAGCAGAGGAGTTCGGAAGGGAAGAAGAGGAAGAAAAGGGGCACAAGATAGTGAAAGAAGCAGAAGGAGGAAACAAGGAAAGCGAGAAGAGAGACGACGAAGAATAGGCCGCGACGGAAGGCGACGAATATCACCGACGAATGACGACGACTCGTCAAGCCCAGCGACGAGGAGACGACAGGCCGAAGCCGAGAGGTGAGTGTTGGAGGAGGAGAGTAGCAGGGAAAGAAGAGAGGAAAGGAGAAAAAGAGAGTAACGAGAGGAAGACGCGGCCGGGGATAGATTAAAGTCAGTGAAGAATGTAAAGATACAGTTTATAATGAAGTTAATGGAGATACAGAGAGACCACAAACACACAAACGTCCATCAACCCACAAATTGTTATTGATTAAATGCGGAATACAGTTCGGATCCAAATGAGCGATATGTTTTCCGGCTGGGTGGCACCACCCTTGGCGCCGGCGGTGGTGGCAGGCGTACGCAAGATGCGGTGGCGCCAAGCGGGCGGTCAAGGCTGGATCGGCACGATGCCAACCCACCACGGGACTGATGCCGCCTCCGCCACACTCCTTTGAGAGAGAGAGAGAGAGAGAGAGAGAGAGAGAGAGATGCACTCACTGGGATGAACCCAATCTTTGTGTGTGTGTGTGTGTGTGTGTGTGTGTGTGTAAAGAGGAAGTGACACAAATGATTCAAGATGTCCTTTACTCGGAAGAAAGCAATAAACGCAAGGAGACAGGAGGGACACGAGGAAGTGTACTATTATTATTATTATTATTATTATTATTATTATTATTATTATTATTATTATTATTATTATCATTATTGCTGTTGTTACTACTACTACTACCACTACTACTACTACTACTACTACTACTACTACTACCTACTACTCTACTTTTACTGCCACTACTACTACTACTATGGCGTCTTCGTCCATTTTTCTCTCCCTCCCAGCTGCTTGCTCTGTACAAGGGCCTTATCCGCCCGTGTATGGAGTATGGCTCTCGTGTCTGGGGGATCCACACACAGCTTTACTAAACAAGGTGGAATCTAAAGCTTTTCGTCTTATCAACTCTTCTCCTCTAACTGACTGTCTTGATTCTTTAAGTCACCGCCGCAATGTTGCATCTTTATCTGTCTTCTACCGCTGTTTTCATGCTGTCTGCTCTTCTGAACTTGCTAACTGCATGCCTTCCCCTCCTGCGGCCTCGCTGCACAAGACTCTCTACTTCTTCTCATCCCTATTCTGTCCATCTTCCTAATGCAAGAGTTAACCAGTATCTTCACTCCTTCATTCCCTACACTGGTAAACTCTGGAACTCTCTACCTGTGTCTGTATTTCCACCTGCCTATGACTTAAACTCTTTCAAAGAGGAGTGTCAAGACACCTCTTACGTTAACTGGACCCTCCTTTTAGATTTTTTTGTTTTTCTCTTTCTACTTTCCTCTTAACAGGGCCTGGCAACCAGCGGGATTTTTTTCCAACACTTTGTTTGCCCTTGGCCACCCTTGTACCTACTACTATTCTACTTTACCACCACCACCACCACCACCACTACTACCTTTTACTGCCACCACTACCACTACTGCCTACCACCACCACTACTACCACTACCACCACCACCACTACCACCACTACTGCTACTACTACTACCACCACCACCACCACCACCACCACCACCACCACCACACAACAACAACAACAACAACAGCAACAGCAGATACAACAACAGGAACAACAACAACAACAATAGCGCTTCATCTTGGCGTTATTAGGGAAACTGTCCGCCGTAAAGTTCAAACGAGAGAAAATCATCTCTGTTACATGATTGTGTAAGGGAAAAGCCTCTCTCTCTCTCTCTCTCTCTCTCTCTCTCTCTCTCTCTCCCCATGAATCAGACACAACTATGGCCAGTGATAATAATAATGGTAATAATAATGATAATGACAAGATAAGGCAGAGTTGAATTGCTTTATATCTCGTACATTTTCGTCACCGCTCCTGTCAATCTGCTCACCACTTCCCGTTGCTCCGCCCATAAACAACAACAAGGATCACCGGTATGAGTAAATGAATCTCTAAATATATCCGTGAATGAGTATAAAATCTCCATCATGAAGTACGTTTGAAGAACATGAATAAGCAATCACAAAAATCTTTCTTCTTTCCTTTTCTTTCTTTCTTTCTCTCTTTTTTTTTTTTTTTTTTTAATCTTGGAAGCGTTCAACAAAGAGCAGCCACATGCATACTACAACCCACAAACATACACGGAACTGCAGCACCAAGACCTCTTCTTAACTTTCTTTCCTCACGCATCCTTGTCGGCCGCCTCCTGTTCCTGTCAGGCTACACTGCTCCTTTAGTACAACTTCTCATCTCGTCCCTCCCTTAATCCATGTAGAAGTTCTGTGCCTGTCTTCTCTCCT